>NC_092498.1:42341096-42378596 GCF_047511675.1 Marmota flaviventris
ATTAAAAGGGATCTGTGTCTGTTACTCCCCTGTGCTGCTTTCTGTCCTTTCTGTCCTACTATTTCCCTGCTGCTAAGATTGTATTAAACAGCGATATGCACTGTCCATTTCAGATCTCTTTAAATACTCCGGTTCAGTACTTGATGAAAAGCTTACAAATACCACTCAATTCATTGTCAGTTCTTTTTAATACTATAAAACCAGGAAGCTTTTGAAAGGCTGTTATTATGATAGACATTATACATGTAACCAAGTCTTGAATTTGGACCAAGGCTAGCAATTCAATATGATAGATTTTTTGTTAAAATAAACCACAGATATAAATATAGTAGAGAAGTGAGCAGAAGAAATTTATCAAGAAGGTACAAACAGATATTTCCTGTTAATAGTTTGTTAAAATGGGAGCAGAGACTGTAACATGAATTGAAGACACAAGTAGTTAATCCTAAGAGTTACTATTTTTTTAAAGTCTCAAGGCAAGGTGGTCAGGACTCCCTTTGTCCACAGATTTTAAGCAAAGAATAAAGGGATTCTGTGAACTAGTAGTTGGCAGACCCTGCTAACAGGAACATAATGTTTTTCTCTGTTGCCTTCTTCTACAGGTTGTGACTGCTATTTCCAATTCATATTTACTGAAGAAGGAATTGGAATGGCACTATGCTAAGAACCTTTCCAGTCACCCACACATAATTGGGATGTTTAATTAAGTGATGCACTTAATATGCAAACCCAACACTTTCAGAAGTGCTCCAACTGAACTAAATTATAAAGAAGAAAGTGTGCTTATGTCAAACAACAATGTGGGTCCATTTTTATAATTCCTAAAATTACTCTTTAAATTCATCTGAGTAGAGTCATGATCTTTGCTTTGTCTCCTAATAATATTTCTGACCCCTTCAATGAGGTACAGATAAAATTCCAATGCAAACACATTTATGAACATAAATATTTTAAAGTTATTACCTACTTATTCTAGGATAATCCCTTATTTTTTTTTCTTTTTACTTTTCCCATTCAAGAGAGTTTTAGAATTTTCCCTCTCATTATGTAAAGATAACTTAATCTTTATGTCCAATTACTCAGGGCTTCTTGTGCACAGAGTGACACAAGTAAGTTTTGGCTTAATATTATCTAATAAGAAAATACGTAAAGGTAAATGGAACCCTTGTTTGCTTCATAACTATGGCAGGTTATATCTGTCAAAAAGTAACTATGAGGAGGTTAAAAAAAAAAAAAAAATCAGAAATCTTGCAGTGTTGGCTCTATTTCTTTCCTTAGCCCTTGAAGTTGACTCATCAGATTACGGTATTCACTAGAACATTCACTCTTAATCAGCTATTCTTTTGATGGTAGACCCATTGGATTTTTATTTGCCTTATCACCTGAAAGATCTGAGATAATTTCTCCCTTCCTGCATATATCACACATCTGATTATTGGTTCCTCATTAGAATATTGGCATTAATCCAATTATATAGCTAAATGGGAAGTATTTTCTTAAGTTTAACACTGTACTTGCTAAGCTGTGAGTTTTTCAGAAAGTTATTTATATATTTTTTTTAAAAAATGATGTTTTTGTCTGTTTCAATACTAATAAGTATTATAATCTCTAAATATTTTTGTATGTATTCAGTTACATCTCTCTTTTTTTTATCAATTGCTAGAGTATCTTGTGGAGCAAAGAAATGCAATGGTCAATAACAGAAGTGATGAAAAGGGAATAAAGAAAATGTGTCATTAAAAATTATCACTAAAAAATGGAGTTCTACATTTTAAAAATTAAAATTTGCAAACAAGGCAAAGGGAGCAGTCTACATATAACACATAATTAACATTTGTTGGAGAAAAAACCCTGAATTTCTATTTATTAAGACAATTTATATTTTTAGTAATGGTAGTTTTGTTTTTTGTTTTTTTGTTTTTTTTGATGAACTAGTGATAGTATTGGCTTATTTATAATGTTTGAAATTCCTCAGGAATGTACCGTTGCTTTCTAACCTTAGAAAGATTAATGAAGAGAGTGAATTAATGTGTCTTTGAAAATAGAAAAAGATTACTTAATTAATTAGGAAAAAAATTAATCTCTCTCTGTGTGTGTGTGTGTATGTTTTATGAAAATGGAGAGTCAATTAGTTGTATGTTAGTTGGTGTATCTTTATGTCTGTTTTAGGTGATAGTTTCCTAAAGGGACAGCCAAAATCTGCTTATAATTTGCAACACATCACACACATGCAAGCACTAAATACATATGATTTCAGGATGGCCATGATGTGATGGATACTGCTATTTGTATGGTATTCACAAATCATTTTAACCTTTAAAAATAATTAAAACCACATAATGAAAGGTCTTATGAACTAAAAAAAAAAATACAAAGGTAGATAGTTTGCTTAAGTTTACTCATATACCAAGTAAGTTATAATATTATCAAATTACAGCATAGGCTTAAATAGAACTATAAAATTGCAATGTATTATGGCATGTCTCTATTCATAGAACTATTCCTGTAAAATTCATTTGTGATTACTGTACATAAAGTACATTTATTTGTAGATAAGAGATAATTAAGTGAAAACATTAGATTTGACAAGCTTCTTATCCAATGATTAACTTTATAGAGGGGTACATATTTATATGTACATTGTTATACACATATGTGTAATTTCCACATCAATCTGTATACTTTGTATCTGTTTTTCTGTCTATTTCTAATCTGTTTTAGCACCTTTTAAAATTTTAACCTGTCCTTCTCTGTCCTTTCATTTCTGTTTCATTCTTTGCTATTTGAATAGATTAAGAGATTGATGATTGTTGGAAGAAAAATTGTATCTGTAGATAATTTTTTTCCCAAACTGCTTATCTTAAACAGTCTGTTTATCAAATAACAAGTAATTAAGTAAACTGACAATCAGATTTTTTAAATAGCACAACACTTGGGCAACCACTGCTTTTTATTATAATAAGTGGAATATACATATATATATGTATTTCTGTATATTCTAAAAAAAATCCAGGAATATTTTAAAAAGCCACTGAGTTCTCTTCTGTTGCGTGTTTCTCATGTTACAAAATTAGACCTAATTCATCTATTTTTCAAGTTATTAATAAGGGAAAAAGAAGACATAGCTATTTTTCAGTATTAAATATAAAGGTTGTTTTTGTTGTTTTGTGTAAGACAGGAATTAATCCACTCTGGATTTCTTTTTTCTTTTTTAATCCTAACCTCGCTTTCATTATTAATTTCCCCTGTCTTTATAGCATAAAGTCTAGACTGCAAAAGTTTGAACTGCATTAATAATGACTATTAAAATAAATTGTGAACCATGCCTATTAATCTTTTTCTATTTTCAAAGACACACTGTCCCATAAATTTGTTCTAGAGCAGTTATTTATATAAATATTTGCTTTTATTTACAGTAAAAGTGAATTGTTTTTTCTAGGAAAGAAAGTGATTGCTTTTTCAAAGGTTGCAAAGTTGGCACATTGACAAGTTGTTTGATTATGCTGGTTAGTACAGCAGTGCTTCCCACAGAGCCCCTGAGTGAACTGAGCATGCACCTCAGGCTGCACTCTCCTGAGCACTTCTGCCTTTCCCATCTTCTCCCAGTTCTCCTTTCTGGGGCTTTTCTCTATACTGTATTTTCCTCCCTTGCTTCTTTTTACCTTTATCTTTCTCTGATTGCTCCTTTTCTTTTCTCTTGTTTTCATTCTCACAAACTTTTAAGAGAAAGGAAATGGTCAAAAAGAAACTTTAAACTATGTTTTTTTTTTTCCTCCCAGTTTAATGAATGACTTTGAGTACGCTTTAGATTTCTGGAGTGTGTGATATCAAGTTAGTTTCTTGAAATAAGAAAATGTTTAAAGAAGGAACTAGAATACTGGCTTGATTCCTCATTTTAAAGGACCTCTCTAGATAGCTGTTCTTCACAGATAGATATGTATCCATAAATACTCCTAGATGAGTTACATATGCTCATTTTTTAGCACTGTATATTCTCTGTATATATACAATTTTGAAGTTGGTGATTGTGTAAAACAAGTATATTCTACATATGCTTTTTACTAATTAATATATTTTATATATGCATATTATTTCCAATTGTTTAATTTTTATTATTCATTTTAATCACACCTTTAAAACATTTCAAAAGGCTTTTTCCTTTTCCCCAATGTGGCATTGATAAGTTGTGAAATATTGAGAACAGTGCCATGAAGTTGTTTATTTTTAAGTACACTAGTCAAACCCAAACATCTTCACATATTATGTAAGAGATGTGGAGTATAGAGTGGGAGTCTGATGAATTATGATGCCTCCAGAAAGCTAGCAGCTAAATGCTGTGATACTTTAAATGCTTTTCTTAAATAGTTTTAAAATATATAAAAATATTGGCCATTAGTGCTTGAAGAGCTTCTGAACAATGACGTATGGTTTGAAATAGGTTAACAGGCACTTGATCATGACCTCCCTTTCCCTTTCTTCCTCTGCAAGGTGCCCGTGTCAGTGGCCATGATGACTCCCCAGGTGATCACCCCTCAACAAATGCAGCAGATCCTTCAGCAGCAAGTCCTGTCTCCTCAGCAGCTCCAGGCCCTTCTCCAGCAGCAGCAGGCAGTCATGCTGCAGCAGGTAATGTGGGTTACCTGCTGTGGTGCTCTAGCGCCACTCAGGAGGTGTACACCCCTGTTGACAGTGTGATGGACATATTTGACCACTTGGTCTCTACTTAAAGGCACAACCTAGCAGCATGCTAGAACATAAATATAGCATCTTAATTGTGGAACAGAGTCAGAAAATTCGATTCCTTAAACTTTTTAAATTTATTAAAGTCTAGAATCAGAGCAGAAACAGAGATACTTTAAAAATGGAATAAATCAGTATATAACATGTATTCACATGCCTAGATAACTTGATTTGTAAACCTCCCAAAGATGTGCAAAGATACATGTCACATAATTGTTGCTCTTAAAACACTTAACACTTTTAACACTCCAGTGAGTTCATACAAATATGAAATTTGAACATTTTGTTGACATAAAGAAGTGCCATCCTAAATTTTCCTTTTCAAAATATGCTCATTATTTAAATAGAGTCTACTTATTAGAATTGTTAGGAGGCTAAGCCACAAGTTTATGAAATTCATCTTCTGTAAATAATAAAAATAGTGTTCCTAATATATGCCTTATTGGAGACTTGTGCATATATAAAGTTGACTTTATATTGTAAACTCACTCAGCATAGAGAAAATAGTGTGCTTTACCTAAATTCTTATAGAGTTAATTACTTTGCTGTCATCTGTGCTGATGACGACAGGCTAGTTACTAAATTTCTAAGTCTGACACTGTTCTGAACATCTGACGGATTGAATTGTTTTTCCAATAAAAATTGAACCTGACTTTGTGGAGCTAGCTTGATTATTTTAAGTTGTAGAGTAGAACCTTTTTTTATATGCTTAGTAGGACTTCAGATGGAATAATTTAGGGCATTAATTTGGCTCTGGCCCTTTAGAATACAGATTTTCTATACCCTCTTGTTTAGGATTTTTTGGATTCTGGATTGGAAAGTTTCAGAGCTGCCTTGGGAAAAAAAAATGTATGTAGAGCTGTCTCTTTGAATACAATGCATTTTTGTTGTTGTTTTTCGTGAATCTTAACGGCTACTCTGCCATGTGCCAGTCTAGAAGAGTTTAGGAGATTTATAATACATGAAACTTTTGCCTTTATTTATTAAAGTCAAAATGGTTTATTCAGCAACAACTACAAGAGTTTTACAAGAAACAGCAAGAGCAGTTACATCTTCAGCTTTTGCAGCAGCAGCAACAGCAGCAGCAGCAACAGCAGCAGCAGCAGCAGCAGCAGCAACAGCAACAGCAGCAGCAGCAACAGCAGCAGCAGCAGCAACAGCAGCAGCAGCAGCAGCAGCACCCTGGCAAGCAAGCAAAAGAGGTAGGACCCGGGTATCTCATTGATAGCTAAAAGTATGAGGTTGAGAAGGAGCTTTGAGGGGCAGGGAGAGTCTTAGATCTTTCTGTAACAAGGCTCTTGCTGTCAAAGATGGAGTATTATATATTTTTACTGAGCTTAATAACAGTGACAGTAGAACTCTCCTGCTCCCCTTTTCTTGTAGCATGGGACTTGAAAGCCACAATCCAAAGCTGCTGTCGTCTAATGTTCACTAACGAATCAGTGTTCAAAGAGCAAGCTGTGTGGTGGACAAAGTGCTGATTATCTTGTGCTCACTGAGAATCTAAGTTGGTGAGGGAACCTTATTTTTCTCAGTGGTGCAGCTCAGGAAACATGCATGCAAATTTAGCCCATTGTTGGGGGTGGAGAACCAAGAGGAAAAACTGGTTGAGCACAGATTTCAAAGTCACAGGCCCCTGATTAATGAACTGCTACTGTAGGTTTGGAGTGGCGAGTAGAAAGTTACAGTTTGATATGCTCATAAATCAAACTGACAAGCTGGCTTCTCAGGCCTAGCTTGCACTTGTCAGCAAACTGCATCAAATATAAACATAATACAAACAAAACATGTTGAAGTAGTTAAATTGATCAGCAGGTATCAGGGCTGTTGTCTTCAAGCTGCCCATTATGCAAACGTACAGGAAACAGTTGTGACCTCCTGAGGCTTTGTTTCTGTTTGGATTTGTGAATAGAATTTCAGACAGCCATCAACTACAGAATAGAAATTGCTCCCTTATTTCTCCGGAGGCTTTGGGCAATCCACATGACTTGCTCCATTATGCAGTCTGTTTTCCAGTGAGCGCATCAGAAGTTTCTCTTTTCCCCAAACTAAAAAGGAAAGGTCTTCCACAGCAGCTTGTCTTCCTCTGAAGTGTGACTGCCATCTCATAGCCTCCTGAGTCCAAAGAACTCTGGTTTGTCTTGTAATGCCTCACAAAATTGGAAGTTATACTTTTGCTTATAATAAGGGCACTTTTTTTTTTGCCTTGAACATAATTCTGCCTTTAATATATTCCAAAAAGAGAGGAGAGGAATAGAGAGAGAGCCAACAGGCCTGTCCTGTGAGGGCTACAACCCAGTTTCCTAATAGATCACTAGAGACCATACTCGTGGACCTCTGCAGATCAAACTTATTCAGTTGGAAAAACCAAACAGAGTATTGTGGAAGCTGAGCAATTCTATAAAGTGTTATTCTTTTCGTTTTGATAATTTGTTATCATCTGTAATAAGCTGATTTTTAGAAGTCTGAACCTCTGTTAAAATATGCTATCCCTAGACCTTGTTCTATACTCTCAATGCAAGTTCCTTGGTTCTCTGCTGCTGTTTAATATTTGAGAGAAAGGCATCTGCAATCTAGAACCTGCTCCCATTCTGTCCCTGAACTTTGACCATGGAATGACCGAAAACTCACCAGGGCAATGAAAGGAGCATACCTTTCTCAGTGTGTGAGCAGTTGGTGCAGACCTTGTTCCCTGCTGTTTACTGGGTTCGGTTTTCTGACACCAGCAGCAGCAGCAGCAGCAGCAGCAGTTGGCAGCCCAGCAGCTTGTCTTCCAGCAGCAGCTTCTCCAGATGCAACAACTGCAGCAGCAGCAGCATCTGCTCAGCCTTCAGCGTCAGGGACTCATCTCCATTCCACCTGGCCAGGCGGCGCTTCCTGTCCAGTCGCTGCCTCAAGGTACAGACAAAATGTTGTGCACACTTCATCTCTAGTCTTGCACTTTCTACCATCCCATGGCCTGTCTTATACCTTGAGAAATTTTGTTTTTATGGCCTTCAAGTTTATTATTACAACATCATTTGTTATTATGGTTGTTTGACCCATCTTCCCGTATACTGCTTTCAGATGTGTAGTTAAACTGCTTTCCAGTGTTTTGTTAGATATTAAATGTGTATTTGTTGTTCTTATGGGCAGAAAATAATTTAAAAGAGCATCAGAATTCAACCACTACTGAACATAGAGGGGGGTCAGTTGGGAATTGGTTTACTGGGAAGGCACTCCATTTAACATAAGTGAGTTGAAAATGAGTTTTGGTGGATAACTGATAAGAAAAAGAAAAAAAAAATGTCTCATCTTTATACAGAAATCCCCACATATAAAAGGGAAACTATGTATTTCTATAGAGCACATTTCCAAGTTATGCTTTGTGTAACCCCATCTTATATCGTAGGACTAAATCAATCCTGTTTTCTCTACTATTAGCTATACAGATAGTGGGAATTAGAGTTTTTAAAAGCAGCCTGAAATAGAAGCTATATATCTGTTTGTTTGTTTGTTTGTTTCAATATACGAAAAGTTGGAATGTACTCTAGTGCTGTTGTATATGCAGGAGTCTGAACTCTTGGGGAAAAAGTCTAAGTGAAATAGAAAAATAATGTTGAGCAAATGACTGCGCTAAAGTTCTCAATTCAGGTAGAAGTCATATCTCATTAAACTTCATAAAAATATAGTCTCACTAGCATTTGGATTTTGTTGGAACACACATTAATCCAAGTGTGAACTTTAATTCAAGTCAGTTGTATTTGTCACAGAGGGGTTCGTGTTGTAGTATTCACCACACATTTTGCTGAATCTCTGGGACTCTGAAATAAAGCAAGAACAATTACATTTACAAAAAATTAAATTAGGTAAATAAAAGTCAGTTTTCGAAGTGCACATGGTCATCATTTGTGGCACATTACCATTTTTCCCTTTTTATTTATCAAATTACCATTCCTAGGCTTATTTTCCCAATTTCCCTCTGATTTCACATCTTTGAATTCATCTGACTGACATGCTCTTAGGAAATCAGCAAAGATAAAGTTTAAACAGCAAAAGAGAAACAAGGTACAAAACATACATTTCTGAGTTACTCCTAGGAGAATTGGAATAAATTGTAGGGTCATCATAGTAAGGATTGTCCATGCACAGATTATTAATATAATTTGAGAACAAATTAGGAAGGGGAGAAAAGCAAGGTGCTTATAAATTAATTAAATGTAAACATGGATTTCTTTGATACAAACTTCAGTAAACAGAAGCCACAAGTTTGTCTTGTTAAATAATTAAATATGATCTGTATTTGGGATCTGATAACGTGAGGGTGTGAGGGTCTCCACATAGGAAATCATGATTTACCATAATCGTAATTTAGTCAAATAATTTAAACTTTTCAAGAAATTTTAAAATATGTGTTCATAGAAACACAGTAGAAATTATTTAAAATATATTTGTTTGGCTATATTCTTCCAAAACAAGTGAACTTATCTCATTGAAGAATGACATTTATTATGATACAATCATTCTATTAGTTTTCAACTGGAAATTTTTTCTCATTTATGAGTAGTCTTTTGGTAGGATTATTTCTTCCCCATAACCCTGACTTCTATTCTGAAAAAGATATATGCGAGATAAAGTACAAAGAACAGACCACATTTAGGAAAAGAAAGTATATCGGAAAGCAAAATTTGGTTTGGTTTGAACAGAATGTTTATACTTTAAATAAATCCATTTAAATAAATGAAGGGACAATATTTTAGTTGGTTGACTGACCAGTGTTTTTGTTGGTGCCAAGAAATCTACACAAACTCTTCATCTTTATATTTTACACGGTTTAGATGATTAAATGTGAATTGTATCACCATGAAGACCTGTCTGTCAAATAGGCAGAGCACGTCAGACACACCAGCTACACTAAAGAAATATATAGTTCCACGTCCACATCTGTGGGTTCTGCATTAATGGATTATTGTCCATGGACTCAACAAACTGTGAATCAAAAATATTTGAAAGAAAATGTCATCTATACTGAACATATACAGACTTCTTTCCTTTGTCATTATTCCCTATGCAATATAATACAACAGCTACTTACACAGCCTTGACATTGTATTATGAATTGTAAGCAATCTATAGATAATTTGAAGTATATGTGAAGATACAGTAAGTAGGATATAAGTGGATCCTCCACCATTTTAAGTAATGGATTCCAGCATTGTAGATTTTAGTATCCTTGGGTGTCCTAAAATCAATCCCCCACAGATATAGAGGGACCAGTACAATGTTATCATACTGTGTTGGAATCTCACAAGCAGAGTGGAAAAAGTAAAGAAACAACAACTGGATAATGTGAACCTTCAATCATTTCTTAGTTACTGGTAATTTCAGGTAGCAGTATCATGAACACTTTTATCTGAATCATTTGTATCTTACTGTTTATTTCAGGTAAAATTACCTAGAACACTTTTATTATTAGTTTCTTAGTTCACTTTGCCCTAGATTTTTCAGTGGTTGATTCATTAACCATGAGTAAAAGTTATATAAAATCAAAGGGGAATTACATGCGCCGCAGTCTGGCTGGGCACAAAATCACAAGCCACCACACACCTTGTAGATTCAAACAGCAACTCTTTATTCTTGAACTCACTGGCACTTTACACACACGTTCTGGGCAAATCCACGTTCTGGGCAAAATTCACACACTCCACCGGGCTCTGAATCCCAAATACTCTCTGAACTCAACGGGAACTCAAAGAGCTGGCGAGCCTGAGGCAGCAGGATACTCCCTAATCCCAGCAGGATACACCCTAAACCTGGATCCGCCCTGGTCCTTGAGCAAGGTCACCTTACATGCAATGTCACTGCAAATGACCTGGGTCATGCCATGCGTCATACCTACTTGGCAGTGGCTCTCAGCATACATGCAATGATGGATGGTGTTCTTTCTCTTAAAAATATATCATATTTTGTTTATCCCCATGATTTATCTCAATTTCTTAAGGTTACTTTAAAAGTATAACTTATTAAACTATACAAAAAGTATATGTAAATATCAGGAATAAAGTTACATAATTTTGATAGAGTAGCAAATTTATAGACACTTTTCTCTAAAGTTATATAGTGTAAATATTTTAATACAAATTACTTGAAATATTAAGCATTTAAAGTTATCATGAGTATTCTTAGAATATTGACTTTTAATGTATAATATGTAATTAAATAACCATCTCTATATTTTGTATATAGAGTGACAGTAGGTACAAGGAATCAAATAAAAACAGGTAGATTTGCAAAACAACCTTGAATAATATGGTGATATAAAGCTACTAAATACATGGATAGCATAGTTTATATATTAATTGGTAATTTAATTTAGTGAAATATTTTAATGACCTGGTGCCATGTACTGCTGGTTAGGAAATGGGAAATTGGGCAGGAACTTTAGACTTTAGTATGTTTCTAACATCAGGAAAAGGTTTGTGTATCCTGATGCACAATATATTCACACATTGACTCTGACCCAGTATTTCCCCTTTATCCAAAGTTTTGCTTTTCTCCATTTCAGTTATCTACAGTTAACTACACTCCACAAATACAAATGGACAATTCCAGAAATAAACAATTCATGAGATTTTAATTGCTCCCTATTCTAAGTAGATGATGACATCTTACACCATCATGTTCTGCTCCATCTAGAATGTAAATCATAGCTTTGTGCAGCATATCCATAGTCTACAAGGTACCCCCCCATTAGCCATTTAACCCTCTCAGTTATCAGACTGACTGGCACATTATTGCAGTGCTTATGTTCAATTAATGCTTACTTAATAATTTCTACAAAGTGCAAGAATAGTGATGCTACCAATGCAGATATGCCACAGAGAACTGTAGTGTTTCCTTTAAGTGAAAAGGGGAAACTTATCAACTTAATGAAGGAAGGAAAAAAATCCTCTGTTGGTTCCTAAGACTCACAGTAAGAACAAATCTCCTATATATGAAATTGTGAAGAAGAAAAAAAGAAATCATGCTAGTTTTCTGTTGCACCTCAAACAATGAAAGTTATGACCACAGTGCATGGTAAGTGCTTAGTTAAGATTGAAAAAGCATTTAATTATAGCATTCAGTGTTATCCATAATGTCAGGCATCCACTGGAGGTCTTGGAACAGATACTCTGATAAGAGGATTATTTGGCTGGGCGCAGAGGTGCATGTTTGTAATCCCAGCAACTTGGGAGGCTGAGGCAGGAGGACTGTGAGTATAAAGCCAACCTCAGAAACTTAGCAAGGTCCTAAGCAACTCAGCGAGACCCTGTCTCTAAATAAAATATATAAAAGGTCTGGGCATGTGGCTCAGTGGTTAAGTGTCCATGGGTTCAATCCCCAATATCAAAGAAAAGCAGGGGGAGGGGGGAGCAACTATTGTATATTATTTCACTCCAACTTTTTACAGATTTTAAGTTTTTAAAAGTTATTCAAAGAATTAATTTTCATTGTATATCTGAAAGACCAAACAGGCAATGGTAGGTTCTAGTCAGAGCTATATTAAATTATACAACTAGATGAGTTTGGAATCAGAGGGTTGTTGTATAATAAAGAAAATGAACTCTTTTGAAATAAAACAGAATAATGTGGGCTGCAGTTGTAGTTCAGTGGTAGAGCACTTGCCTAGCATGTGTTTGGCACTGAATTCAATTCTCAGCACCACATTAAAAAAAATAAAGCTATTGTGTCCATCTACAGCTAAAAATATTTTAAAAACTAACTAAATAAAATAGAATAATGTCCTTTATGCTCATTTAGGAATATGCTGAAAATAGTCTTTGGCCTCATTATTCAGCCATAATCAGCACTTTAACTTTGACAGTTCTTTGCTATGTAAGCCTAATAGCCAACTGCCCACGTCACCACTTCTGGCATCCTGAATTTTCTATTTAGTCAGAGATCATGTGTTTACATAGGTCACTGCTACACATGATCATGGTAATAATAGCATCAGCAGTATGAACAATGTATGTCATGCAGAATTTTTGTTACCATCATAGTATTCCTGTTCAAATACCAGGAAGTTTTTGATTATAACTTGAAGGAAAAATCTCTTTGGGGGCCTTATATACTAAAACTCAATCAGTCAATTGAATTTAAATACACTTTTATCACTGCAGAATGAAACTCTGCAAGGTTGCCTGTGAATGCTACTAATTTTTATGTATAGAAACTAACTTGTAAATAATTAAATGCATAGAGAAATACTGAGTTAATATTTGAGAAAATAAGAAAGATAAAGATAAAATTTTATCAATTCCAATTGTTGTAAAATTGTATTGTAGTGAACTGGAATATATAACATTAATATGGTTTTGTTTCCATTTAGTTTATAAGTATTTTTTACAAAGTTTTTATGTGACAATTCTTCATATATTAGGAGGAAGATTCCAAAATGGAATGTCAGCTTAGTCACATTATGATATCATGATGAGGAATATTTTTATAATAAAATTTTAAATATTAAAAATGGAACCTATAGAATATTTTGTGCTAAAATCCCTTTAAAATATATCAGTGGTATTTGTTTCCCTGAAGTTCCTTTGGTGGAGATAATTGTCTTGGGTTTGACTTCCAATCAAATACCTAATTTTACTACCTGTAATTTGTCATTTGGACAAAATGTTTAATTGATGCACCTCTCATTAAACCTACATGTCAGAGACGGGCATTGTCTAAGAACTTGTTTATATAAATAAAAAATATATTAGGTTTGCCAGGGTATAAATAAGCACACAGATTTCTGAAGGATCCTCCAGAAACTGGTCTTTCTTCTGGAAGGGAGAGCTAGAGACTTAGATGTCAGGGCTGGCAGGTAAATTTGCTTCTACAATATATATTCTTCTCTGTGACTTAGCTGTTTTGTCCATGTGCATATAGTAGTTTTTCAAAATGTGAAATTTAAGATGAAAAATGGAAAGTACATGGTAATATCACAATTCGTATTAAAATAGTGAGTATCAACTCAGCTTAAAAATTTATATATTACATACTTCCACCAAAGTTTATTTTTATTACTTTCAGTTATAAGTAACCCTAAAAAATAAGTAGAATACCATTAAATAAGTAATTAGAAATTGACAGTAGACTGACTTTGCATTGTGATGAATAAACATTATTTAACATTAAAAAATTAATTGCTATACATAGGAAAGAAACAAACATTGAAACAATATTTTATTTCTTACTGTGAAAAGGATACTTTAAAAAGTAAAACCATTGAGACGTTTCTAAGATATATAATCTAGATATCTTGCCATCTTATAACTACTTCACAAACTCTGAATGGGGATTAAAGAATTATTATTATATAGTTTTATCTTTGATATTAGCTGTTACTTTATTAAGGATTCATTCTTTTATTTCCTCAACTCCTGTGAAAGCAAGCTAATGTTTATTTGTAATACTGGCAGGGAATAAGAAGTAGCCCAAGCCATCATCCCAAAACAGAATATAGTTTCTCAGTTTTTTGTGGTCATGAAATTTTGAAATTGCATAATTATTTTATGTGTCCTTAGAATAAGTTATTAAGAGAAATTGAATAATCTTCATTCAAGATACAAGTTGTCTATTATGCTACAATGTTTGAATCTGCTGATTCTCAGAATGTGTTTGCCAGTAAGCTGGTATTCTGGCCAAACTGAAAAACTTCCAAGTGACATTCATTGAGCATTCACTTGCAGCAGGCACTCTTCAGGGCACTGCGGACAGCACAGTGAAGAAAACAAACATCCCTGCCATCATAGAGCAAGCATATATTTTAGTGTAGAAAACAGTTAATAAATAAGTACAATATATAGTGCAGAGTACTAAGGAGAAAAACAAAGGGAAAGATAGGAAAAATAAAGCAACTGTAGGAAAGGGAAGAAATAGAACTTTTAGACAGAGTGTACAGGAAGGAAGTCCTGAGAAGGGGTTATGTGAATAATGACCTGAAAAAGTAAGCAAGCTCTAGAGCAAGTGTCACACAGCTCTAACATGGGGATGATAGAATTCCCCAAACCATTAGCATTAATAATAATAATTTTTAAAATGATAATGGTTTGGGATAGTATATATTAGTTATCATCAGAGCACTTAACACAGAGACTGACATATAGGAAGCAGCATACAAGTACAGTATCAGTTTAATAAAACAGAGTTGATTAAAAAGAAGAATTGGCAGGGAGTGGGGCTATATAAATAGGAGCTTAGTTTTAAACATATAAGGTTTAAGAAACCTGGGATTATCATGGGAGTGTCAAATAGAATTTTGTATTTTGAAGGTGAGGATTGAGCTACAGATGAACTGGGGATTCCTAAGCCTATACCTAGTATTGAAAACTGGTGTAAATTTGTGCAATTATAAAATATTTGTTGGTTTTTTTCCCCTCAAGTATATTTGGAAAATACTCAGATTAAAAAAAAAAAAAAAAGAGGATCAATTTGTCTTTGTTACTAGATACAGATTTGCAGCCTTCAGGAGACCAATGTTACATAGGACACTGTTTAACCAAACTTTATAATACTGCCTGAAAAATAAACTACTTTAACTCTTGAAAACTATCAAGGCTTTGAAACTCATAAAACTTTTGAAGTTCACAACACTGATTGTACAACTATTTAATATTGATAAATAATTTTGTATTCATAAAAAAAATATCTAAGTAATTGTCTAAAGAGCAAGGTAATTATTTTACTTTAAAAAACTAACTTCAATGCTAGATCATGAGTGTATTAGAATCACCGGTGGAGCTTCAAATCTGCTGATGCCTGTATCCCACCTCCAAAATGATAGTTTAATTGGTCTGTGCTGGGGTCAGGGGCATTGGCAGGTTTTGTGTGTGTGTGTGTGTTTCTTGTTTGTTTGTCTGTTTAAGTTGTAGATGGGCACAGCACTTTTATTTTATTTATTTATGTGGTGCTGAGGATCGAACCCAGTGCTTCATGCATGCAAGACAAGCACTCTACCACTAAGCCACAACCCCAGGCCATTGGCAGTTTTAAAGAATCCTGGGTAGTTATGAAATGGGTAACCACTGCTACTAAAAGAAATTCTTTTTACTTCTTTTATTCTTTGTCCTTTGTCTATAATATTTGAAAACACCTTCTGTACCTTTTAATTAAGAAACAGTATTTAGATAATGAGCAGGTTATTTATTCATTATGTGTCTATTGAGGGCCTATTAAGTAGCTAGCACTTGTTGCCATATCGGATCATGGTAACATCACTGACATTCAGTACAAATGAACAGAACCATGGAACTCTTCTTTGACAAGGTAAGTGATACTTACATGAATCAAGTTATTAATAATGTCCATAAGTTAAATAATTAAAAATACCATTAATTTATAATATAAATATAACATAAAGCATAGCATTTAACTGAAATATAAAATGTTGGTGGCCATACAATCTGTGTTAGAAATAACTAGTTACCATTCAAAATTCTTTGGGTATTAGTCTTCTAGGTAGGAATACTCCTATTAATAGGATGCCCTTTAATAGTCTCAAAATTCCTATATGGGAATCAACATGCCTTTGAGAATTGTAGGATTCTGTTAAAATCAGTGAAATCAACAAGTATTTTGGGACATAAACCAGGGACTGTTCTAGACACAGTGGATATGCCAGTAAAATAAGATGTATTTCTTTTTATAAAGCTTAAATTTTAGTAGAGACTGGTGATAACAAGAAATAGATAAATAAACAGATGGACTGATCAGTAGCTCCATGGTTTTAAGAAAGCAATAAATGTTCTTAAAGCAAAACAAAGGATGATAAGGAGTGAAAGGATGCTTGAAGAATGAAGTGGGGAAGGGCAGTATCAACACACTGGTCAGAAGCTTGTGAGAGAAGGTGACCTTCCCAACCACTGTGATATAGAGGCCTGATCCTGGGACCTGATCCTGCAATAGAAGTTTTATCAAAATGCCTGTGCTGTTAAATTTCCTAGTGGTAACCAGGAGCATGGGTATCTTCATTTGATTTCCTGTCAGATTGGGTTCCTTTCTGTGTCCTAAAGGCTTATGGTTTATAAGGATTCTTTTTACTCTAGGATTAAATGCCTAACTTCTTTTAAAAATAATATTGACAAAGAAATAATGATAATTAACACCCCGCACATTCTATTGTTTTTATATAAATTCCTGTGGAATCATTAAAAAAAAAAAAAAAGCAGTCTGCAGGCTTTCAGAAAAAATAACCTGGCTCCATGATCACATTGCAGCCATCTCTGCCCAAAATATTTAAAACATGATTACAAAGTCTCTAACAAACATTACATTACCTGTTTTTTGCCCCTTTTGGTCACCCTAGTAGCTCACCTCCTCCTCTTGCATCTTCACCTGGTCTCCTTCCTAAGTAAAAGGCTCAAGGCCATAAAGTTACAAATGATAGTCACTAAGGGGTATGAACAACTAAGTCTCCCAACAGATGATAAACAGACTTATTTAAGATGAGCTAGGAAAAATTTTCACTCCTCTAATGGACCTCTAAAAAACACCCAAATTCATCTTGAAAAACTTATAGAAAATAGACCTTTGCCCTTCAGTACCTTTCCAGAATGAAAAGTGAAAATAAGAAATCTTTTACTGACTAGGTGACATAGCTGAACTTCTACCCAGCCCTGGTCTTGTTTAGACAAGATGCCTGAAGGCCTGAAGGCCAGAAGTCTGTCTTCTGGGACTAGCCAAAACTCATTGAATCTAAGATGGCTGCCAGAGTGACCATCTGACAACATCACTTCCTTATAGTCCCATCTGCATGCCAGATGACACATCCCCTGGCACTGTGACAGTTGACATTTGTCATGATGATGACAAAAGAACCATAAAAGGAGCAAAAAGAGGTGGTGCCCAAATTCCCAGAAAATCTCCACCCATTACCAAAAAGACATGAATATTCCTTCCCATTAATTAGCCTGTCTCCATCTTCATTTCTTTTACCTTTTATCTATAACCTCCACATCCCAAAAGGGTAGGAAGTTCTTTCGCAAGTTTATCTCCCTCTTCTTTTATTACCCAAGAATAAATGTCTCCTTCACTGCTCAAAAAAATTAAAATTAAAATTATAAACAACAAGAGGTGATCTGTGGCCTTCAGACCTTCTTCAAGTTATCTAAGTTAAAGGAAGGGAGAAAGCCATGGGAATATCTGCAACAAGAGTAGCCTAGGCTGGGGGGATGGCTAGGGCAAGGATTAGAAAGGGAGCAAATGTTTGATGCCTTAGAGAAGCAGAAGGCTGATATAATAATTAAATTAAATATGAAGAGCATGATAGAAGGTCTCAGAGTGACAAGAGCCAAATAATAAGTGCCCACGTCATAGGCCACAGTGTTTTGTTTTTGTTTTCTCTTGTTCTCTTGTTTGGGCTATTTTCTGATTGTTATAAAAAGCCTTTGGTGGCTTTGCCTGAAAACAGATAGAATCTGATTCACATTTAAAAAGGTGATTTTTGCCTGCTATTGAAGAGCAAATTCATACGTAGAAAGTAAAAGTGGGAAGTGAGTTGGAAAGCTATACAAGCGGTCCAGGCAAGAGTTGAAGGTGGAGCAGAGAAGCAGCAGGTAGGAAGCCAAGAGTTTGCTGACACCATCAAGACAACGGATTTGCTGATGGAATTCTGCTGTTAGGACATCTATCATATACAGACAAGTAATCAAAAAGTTGTAGTTAGGAAGTTTCAGAATGCTATGTTAAAGCCAGAATTAAAGCAATAATTAATATTTTATATAAAATCATTTCTATGTAACAGAAAAAAATATCTTTGTAAAGCCACCCACTTTTTTAATAGAAAAAAATCAAATTATACCAAAATAACTTTATAAACTGAATTATCCTGTCCTTTCTTTCATCTCAGGCTATGTCTTAACATCTTAAGGAAACAGAATCACAGACACAATAGCTTCGGTAAAACTACCTGTATGCAGATGTGCTAGGCATGCAATTTAAGGTCACGACCATAATGAATAATTTGGCCAGAAGTTATGTTTGGAAAAGTGAGAATTCTTTGGGTTACTATTGACTGTTTACCACCATGTCTAGATTGGTGATTTTTTTTTCCATATGCAGGGGTGAAATGCTGGGTCCACCCTCCTCACCAGCACCCTCTATTACCTTGCCCTTGTTCCCCTGCCCTTTCAATGTACCCTGTCCACACATCTCTTGTCTGATCACCATCCC
This sequence comes from Marmota flaviventris, assembly GCF_047511675.1. NCBI lineage: Eukaryota > Metazoa > Chordata > Mammalia > Rodentia > Sciuridae > Marmota > Marmota flaviventris. The sequence goes on from NC_092498.1 coordinate 42,360,021, forward strand.
AGTGATTTGTTGTGGGTGGGGTTGGAAGTGGGGATACTTCCTTCTTTATATTGGATATAAGTGTACATAGTAATAAAGGCATAGGTTTTGGAGCTAAGGGGTAATGGGTTAGAATTCTACTCTTGTTATGATTTGACTGAGTTTGGGGCAATATTTTTAATATTTCTGAGACTTCTTGTGCTCATCTACAAAATACGATTCATAACCTCCAGTGAGATCAACTGAGATTATGAAAGTAGAGAGCAAGTGTAAAGCTTCAGAATATAGTAAATGCTTAATAAATGATAGTCCTTATAATTACTGCTTCATTTCCTCTTGTACATCTTTAGGCAGTTATTTTAATATTTTTAATATAATATTTAAGATCAAAGGTATTACAGTCATATCTTTACTATGGATTAGCTTTGTAACCTTGGACATATTCTGAATCTTGTTCTCTTTTTTCGTTTCCTTAGCCATAAATTGGTTAAAATAAAAGTACTAGTTCCATTAGCTTGTAGTAAAGATTGAAGAGCATAAAGCATATTAAAAAAAAAAAAAAAACACATGAAGGTACAGTACTTAGCACTTATAAGTCCTTTTTCGTAAGCCAAATATTATGAGTAATATTTTCTCAACTTATTTCAAAATTATAGTAAAAATCAAAGGATTATGCTTAGCTTTTCTATTTTCATTGTTTCACAATCTGGTAAATATACATAATCTGAACCAGATAATTGTGTAGAGTAGTTGATTTTTTTTTATCCATCAATCATAAATGAAGGAGAGGTTTAGATATTGTCTACTTAATTGATCTATGTGGGTAAGCACATTGGTTTATTCAACTCCCAAAATGAAATCCAGTTACATGGTTTGCCTTTCTGGGAAACAGAAAATAACCAGATAATTGTCAACTATTTCTTTTTGGGTTGTTTACTGTTTTGTCCTGATATATTGCCTTTCTCTCTTTATTTATGCTTTCTTTTCATTTCTTTTCAAATGTGCTGCTTCTAAAATCTAGTTCTCCATCAGTTTTCCCCTAGTAAGCAGTTAAGTATAAGCAACTCATAAGGAATTAATTATTTAATTTTCAAATAAAACTTGCAGGGTTTTTTTTATTTTGATTTTTTTTCTTGTTAACCTTTGATATTATCCCCGTTACTATTATTCTCTGTACTGTCTTCAAGTTGGTAATCTTTAGCAAATAACTCATAAGTCAAGACAAACACTATGGGCCTGATGATGTAAAAGTGATCTCTTTTTTTTTTTTTTTTGTATATCAATGCTGGTAACATCGCATTTGTTGTTGGCATTAATCCATGAATAAGCCCAAGCCCATCCTGTAAACTTTACCTTGTTATGTTAGTGGGGCCTTTCTTTTATTTTATAGCTGGCTTAAGTCCTGCTGAGATTCAGCAGTTATGGAAAGAAGTGACTGGAGTCCACAGTATGGAAGACAATGGCATTAAGCATGGAGGGCTAGACCTCACTACCAACAGTTCCTCCTCGACTACCTCCTCCACCACTTCCAAAGCATCACCACCAGTCACGCATCATTCCATCGTGAATGGACAGTCTTCAGTTCTAAATGCAAGGAGAGACAGGTAAATCTCATTTGTTGCCTTCCATATTTACCTATCACCAGGTTTTATTTCCACCACTGATGAAGCTAAAAATAATGATTTGTTCTTAACAGAGACAAAGTATATATAGAACAAGTTAAAATAAATCATTAAACTGTTTATTTTATGTATATTTTTTATTATTAAAAAGTGCTATTCAAAAGGCAGCATTCTGATAGATGTAGTTGGGGAGTTTACCTGAGGAAATATAATTTTTCATAAGTGCAGGTGGCATGAATTCTGTCAATATAATTTGGTGACTAAGAAATTGTGATTAACCTGATTGCTAAAGAACATTTTACCATTTTTGAAACTAAAATCTAGTTCTTTAATTTCAAATAATTAAAGTTGCATACATACTCATCCCCCTTAATATAGGTTTTAAACATGTACTTAGAAATTAGAGAATATATTTATACAAATATATGAGCACAAGCCTAATAAACCAGAAGGCAGAAAATGTAGTTTGCCGTTTTTTATACTTGTGGTGTACTGGAATTTGTAAATACATAAAAATGGATGTTTGGTAATTTTCTGAATAAATTCAACTAAACATCATAAAGAAAAGTTATTTGCCTTCAATTAACAATGTTAAATAAGTGTATGTTAGATAATTTTTTGACTGAGTGTTTTATTTTAGGTATGTAAAATCTGTTTTTGTAAAGGGAGCATACAAGTAGTTTGATCCATCTATTTATTCAGGCATATCACTAATCATGTCCTTTCAAGTGATTTACATAAGTACATAAGTTAAAATATTGCTCAAAATGAAAAAGTCTCCTTTTAAGTGAAGAAAACTCAATATGGGATTTCGTTAGGGAGTGACTTAAGCTCATATATAGTTGCAAGCGTCATGTAAGTGTGGTGGATTAATGTTATTCTGTTATGTAATATGAATGTATCGTCCTTGCTGCAACAAATTCTGTCATAAAACTTCTTTTTTTCAAAGAAATGTATATTTAATTACAGCATAATTTAAAAATAGAATCTATAATTTGGTGTGAAGTTGCTGGTCTTAATTTAAGTATCATGGAAAATTTTTCGTGTTAGCTTTTATCATTATAAAATGGTATGCCTCTGAATGCTTTCATGCTGTTGTTTTAATTGAGATTAATTTGATGATTACATACTTCAGAAGTTGGTTCATTTCTCTAGGATCTCTTCATCAGATATAATACTCACTTATCAAAAGTCTGCAATAATCATATAAGGATATAGCTAACAAATACTGTTCCATAGTACAAGTTTTTCAAATCAAGTGTAGGATTATATATGGTTCACACATAAATATTAAGCAATTTAAATTATCCTAAAGGTTTCTGTCTTTTGAAAAGGAGCATTTGAAAAATCTTATGACTCTCTGATTGCTTTCTTGAAAATAAATTTTTCCATTTGAACATATAAGAATATTTTTTTTTTGTATTTAGAGGTAAAATGTTATACTAAGGTCATATGGCAAGATTAGCATATGATATTATACAGTCCTCTTAGTTTTTCATCCTTTATTAACAGTCATCTTTGGCTCTATTTCTCCTCTAATTGGAACATCATCTAGCCTTGGCAGTTGAACTATTCAATAGAACGATTAAATTTTTCTGACTGCTCTGAGCTGAATTGACCTGTTTTGACCTGTTTGTCACTGATCGTAACCTGACAGGCGCTAGCAGCCTGCAACGATTATGGCTTTTTGAGATGAATCTGACGTCCTATTCTTTTGCTACAGCTCGTCACATGAGGAGACTGGGGCCTCTCACACTCTCTACGGCCATGGAGTTTGCAAATGGCCAGGCTGTGAAAGCATTTGTGAAGATTTTGGACAATTTTTAAAGTAGGTTTTTAACTCTTCTGGTGGGGAGGGCGGTGTGGATTATATGGGAGTTCCAGGTATGTTGTTATAAATGAACAAAAGAAGAGAGAGGAATGAAAAGATCTATCCTAAGACATGTCAAGTTTTCTGTGTGTGTGTTCCAACAAGTGGATTGGCAAAGTCAGTCTAAGGGGGGACCCCACCTCATCTTCATCTTTTATGAAAATATCTTATAGGCCATTCAGTAAGATTTTTGAATGAATGGAAAATATTAGCCTAGTATTAAAGTAGGAGACCTGGATGTAGATAGGATTCTCTTACATTTTCCATTTCTAGTGAAAATTCAAGTTAATATGTGCCTAGTCATAAAATCTTTCTATGATTAAATAAATAGCATATTTTGCAGGTTTATTTGTTTAGCCACAGATTTTATATTCCCTACTTTGAAGAATGATATTTAAGAACGAGAATTTAAAAAAATGAAAGTTAATGGTGTCTAAAATCTAAAGAAATAACTACATTTCATTTGCATCGTTACTTTTTGCCCTCAGAAATATAAAGAAACATATGTGGCTATGTATTTGTATTATAGTTTACATGGCCTTTCTAGCTTAGAATCAAAATTTTGTGTGTGCTTAACTTCTTAATACAATCAAATTTTGTTTTTTTAAAAAAAATCCTTAAGGGGTCTTCTTCAAATGAGAATATTTATCTTTTATAAAGCATTTTCAATGCATGATTCTCCTATATGAGAGATCTAAACGGAGAGCTACAGATAGGTTTATGGAGATGAGTAACTTCACAGGCTGAGACTCTTATGTTGTCATGGTGCAGCTAACAGGGTGAATGAACTGTTTCATGCTTCATCAACAATTAAGTTAATTAGCTCATTTGAAATTGCACTGCTTTGTTGCCAGGATGTTGGCAGAAACATCAAAAAGATGTGTTTACAAATGGTAGACGGACTACAGAGTATAGAGAAAAGCACCTTAACAACAAGGCACAAGTACTTGGCATCATAATAACTTTATACTGAATTACAGTCAGACTTCCACAAAGATTTTTTAACCTTTCATCGTTTCTGACCAATTAAGAGAAAATTTGCTTCATATACCATAATGGCTCTTTGTAAATGGCCATAAATGAAAATTTGCACTTCTTATATACCAAGACAGTGGTGAGCTGCCATTTTGTTGTGCATGAAGCTCATTGTACTATTCTAAGCAAAGAGAATGTTTACAAATGTTAGGTGATTTTAAGTTTTTTCCTCCTTAAAAAGAAATTGTCAAAGATGGAATATAGGGGTGTAAATTATTTTAAAAACTAATCTCACATTTCTTCTTTTTAATATATCAGTCCTTATCAATGTATTATTGGTTCTCATTGAGATTATTTAAGGACTATTGCTATTATTTCTTAGGAATGCCAACTTAAGCTATATAATGACCTACTTGGGAAAGGGGCTCCAAATAGTTCTTTCTGAAAAATTTTAAACATACATCTTGAGGGAAAAAAAAATATATATATATATATATATATATATCTTTCCTGCACTATGATTTGCTTTGTGACACATGGAGAGGAACAATTTTATTGATCTCAAATATTTATCATTTTTATTACTAACAAGCAGACAAATATGAACTCTCATTTTATCTTCTGTGTTTCTTTTTCATACTCATGCCAGGATTTTTATTTTTTTTTAAGAAAAACTGAAGAAATTACAATTAAAAAAGCATTTCCTCTCAATTAAATATCAACTTTGGTTTCAAAGACTGACCATTTTTCCAACCCATTAACTTTACAGGGATGACAGGACTAATGACAGTAGATTTTAAGGTCTTTCTTTTAGTCCATTTTGTTATGATATGCCTTAGATTTTCTAATTCAAAGATCTGTGATAAATTCTGTTATCAGAACTAATGTCAGGCTATTGTACTGAAATAAAATATTAATTAGACATGTTTTTTTTTCACATTGGCACTGTCTTTTCCTTAAAGATGTGAAAAACTAAGGAGAAATAAAACAATGCATTTTATAATTGAATGAACTTCTCTTCTTCAGTAACTGTGTGTGATGTGAAATGGAGTTGTCCTCACCTGCTCACATTTCCTCAGAAGACTCTGCTTTTCTTTTGTCATAAAGGAGAGAGTTGAGTTTGGGGGGGTGGGGTTAGGTGGCAGGCAAGTCAAAAACCTGGAAAGGTCTTTAGGACCCAGTTTCCCTGTTCATCATTCTCACAAACTTGTATATCCAGAGTCTACTATAAAGGTTTTTAAGACATGTTATGAAGTGAATTGGTTTTAAAATGCACTAAAAGATAAAATTTACAGCTTCAGCTTTAATTTGATATTAGACAACTTATCCATTGGTTTTTTGGGGAAAAAAAGGAAACAATCCATTATCTCTGCTTAGCCTACATATGTTACATAACAAAGGACATCAGAAAATATAGTAATATTCTCAAATTCCCTTTCTCACTTTACACCTCCAAACTGTAGCATCTATTTTTGCCTAGCACCAAAGATAGACAGATAGTTGCTTATGTCAGATATAAGGGGTTTTATACATAAGCATGTATAAAATAGTCATACATGTACATATAGTCATTCTTATTATTAGGTAGTATATACCTAGGATGAACCTACATGTATTCTCATAAAGCTATTGAGGTATTCTTTTCTATTGAATAAAAAATTAAGATTGAGATAGAAGTGATTATTTATAGTAATAAAACAAAAACAGAAAATAAACGATGAAGAAATAAGTCCAAGCTAAAAACATTTAGGAAAAATTTCGAACTTTACTATAAAGTAGGTGTTGATAGAAGCTAACCAGTTTTCTGACCAGTAATTGAGGATCTCACTACATCACTAAAAGCACTTAATACTACTTCTTCATTACTGTCTTATAAATGTCAAAGTGTAATAATGTCTGACAAAATTTTAGTGTAGTTTGCCTGCAAAATTAATTATCATTCCATTGGACCTAAGTCAGCTTGAATGTAGATGGATTGACTTTCAGAGCTTGAGCCAAAAGGTTTACAATATAGCATTCCAGTTAGCAGACAAGTGTTCTTGAAGCTGCATGTGCAGACGCCAGCAAACAAAACATGATCTGAGATTCAAAGATGGAAAATACTCTTTTAAGAAAAGCAGAAGGGGTAGTGTCCATAAAAACATCTATATAAATATCAGTATAGTAAAGATGTTAATTAGTTGATGAACATGAATGAATTTTTTCCAAGTTAAATGTTTAAAGCATGATACTATATAAAGACCGGTAGAAAAGGCAGTGAAAACAGAATAGTTTATTTAACAGAAATTTGTTTTCATTTTTCTTACATCTGACTACTCTAAAAAATTATGCTCTTACTTAGTGTGTATTGTCTATTTCTTTGTCTTTGACTAGGCAGCATGGCTACAAAATTATGACCTCAAGAAGGCATTCTTTGAACTTGTCAGAATGTTGTTTCTTTTGGTGACAGTGCCCCCATCTCTCAAAACTAAGGCATCTCACATAATCAGCTAAATGAATAGTGACAGCTAACATTTTGTATTTAAACTCCTGTCAGTGTTTAAACATAAAAAGCTTGATGCAAAATAAATCAAACACCAGTGATATGCAAGTGAAACATTTTGTTAAAACAGTCTCTGACATACTTGGATTTAAATCTGATCCCTTTTTAGCTTATAGAATGCTATAACTTTAAATGAATTTGAAAAATCTAGAGGATAAAATTGAATTGCTAATCTGGAATGTATATAATTGAAGTTACCATGTGCATTCATAACCATAATAGCTTCATTAAAGAGAATTGTGCACCAAATAAATTGGAAGGATCCTTTCCTACTTTTTGTCTTCCTGAAATGCTCACTTAATTGTTTTTAGAAAGACTTCTGCCTATTTACGTTTTTTCCTAGTTCACACTACCTACCTAGCACGCAGGTTCAATGCAGTTCTGAAAGAACGTCAGTCGACCACATCATTTATTCCATTTTGAAAACAAAAATCAATATACCTATAAAGTGACCCATAAATTAGAACTGGCTCACACGATGTTTGTTCAGTGCTGCCTTTCTGAAGGCCCCCTTTGCATTTTTTCTTCACCTCTCTGTTTGAACTGCAGTCTCGGTAAGAGGCTCATTAGGGGACATTAGGGACTGGAGCTAACCAGAATTCCAGAGCTTGCTTTGCTCTTATTAATGCATAGTAGAGTAGAATGCATTTAAATATTTCATAGGCATTCAGTAATTTGTGTGTAATCGCCTTGTTAGCAGACCAGTAGAAGTAGAACAGGCCTGTGAAATGGTGTTAGTGATTGCATGGGTAATTTACAGACCTTTGCCATCAGAAAGAGTATTATTGTTGGCTAGTATGAAGCTGTGAAATAGAACTAGCAATAAGTAAAAAAAAAAAAAAAGAAAAGAAAAGAAACTTAATAAAGGTTTTGTAACAAGCATCTTCAGGGATAGCAACCCCACTTGGTCCTTTTGAAGCAGCCATAATTTATGACATAGGCAATATATCAAATGCATAAGATAGTATTATGGAGCATTCATATGAAAAGGGTATTTGCAACATTAGTTCCAACTTCCTGCAAGGGACATGATTAAATGATTAATGAAATGTCCCTTTGCATATGCATTTTGAAACAGCAATTAGGCACTGACTGAGAAAATCCACCAATCCTCTCATTTTTCAGTATTATCTCATTCTTGATTTATAAATCATAGAGAATTTTTGAACAGCAATATGTAGTACCTGAGATAGTTATAAAAACATAAAAGAGAATAATCTGGGCACAAAATAGTCATAAATACATAAATTCATAATTTAATGTTAATACTTAGCCTATTTATTTAGTCTTATTACATTGTATTTATATCCGACACTATTTCTGTACTTTGATTGGCATAATTAAGTAGGGGGAATGAATAGGCACTATTATTTTACATATCACTGGTAAACAATAGCGAGGAAAGGAGAAGGGAGATGTGGCAGAGGTATGTATGTGTTTTTCAAGTTCTCAGTAATCCACTGGAGGCTGTTCTATAAATGATCATTGAAGGGCTGCAAGCTAGCCTATAATTACAGGAAAGAAAGTGGCAGCTCTGGCATTTCATAACTATGTGTCCTCGAAAAGTGCTTTGTGAGTTTGTCACCAATGATAATTTAGATAGAGGCTCATTACTGAACATCACAACACTTTAAAAACCTTTCGCCTTCATACAGGAGAATAAAGGACTATTTTAATGGCAAGGTTCTTTTGTGTTCCACTGAAAAATTCAATCAAGACAAAACCTCATTGACTATTATTGTAGTCTACAGTCTCTATTCTAATAAAAGCTGCATAGATAAATTGAATAGGTCTCTAAGACCCAAGTATATAATGCAAACATTTTGTACTTTTTTTTTTTTTTGGTTCTTTAAATATAAGATAATGATTATCACTCAGAAGTAAACAAGTGTAAAAAACCTTTTTAAAAAGTGATTTCATGCAAAAATAAACATGTTAGGCTGAATATACCTTTTTTTGTGAAACTGGATCTTCTTATCCTGTTTGTTCTATTTATACCCTAATCTTTGTTTATAGCTGAGGCAGTTTTTAAAATATGCATTCTTTAGACTGATTGTGGGATAAATTATGTGTGTTCCCCAAGAGAAGCATAGTGAAAAAATTCTTTAAAAAATACAACAATATTCAACCTTAAGAATACAACTGGTTATTATATTACATTGTTAGGAAATTGTCTCATTGTTCATTAAAAGTTTAGAGATAAAAATTCTGAAAAACAATTTTTACATCTTGTCTTCTGAGTTAGGAATTAGTTGCACTTTATACCATGAGCTAACCTCTGGTTGACTTTAACATTCCATTCCTTCTTTTGAGAGTACCAGTGAATTTTAGTTCTCTTTGCAATTAGATTCATAACAGAACCTGCCAGAGCGGAGCTTAGAGCAGACAGGTGGAGGGGAAGTGCCTCTCTTGAGCTCTAGCCACACAACTCCAGCTTGACCTGTTCCACCTCGCTATTTTGGTTCACAGTTTCTCTTCAACCAAGACTGACAATTATGCTGAGAAACAGGGAGGTTTTGTTGTTATGATCAATGAGGGGATATTAAAACAAACTTGTCTAATTTTTCCAGGTATGGGAAAGAAAGGAGCAAAGGTTTATAATTACTGAACCTAGATCTGCTGACAAATAAGCCTGCTTATTCATAAATTAGTTATTTCTCAGAAAAACCTCTTTAAATTCTTCTTCATATATATTAAATATATGTATGTCTACATATTTCTGTTTCATTATTAACTTCAAGATATGTAGATAAATAATTTGAGCACAAAATGTATTTGTTGATTATACTCAATACTATAATGAACTTTTTGGACCCTATCATTCTAAATGATACTTGAGCTCATGTGGGTAAATAAGTGAATTCTTAGATTCGTGAATATTTTGTTAGATATGCTGTTCAGTGCATTGATGAGAACATCTCAAATTGCTGCCTTAGTTCACTTCTTGTTAAAATAAACACACCAAAAGACATTGAATTACATGAAGCTTACTGTTTTAATCTGGGAAGTAATCATATAAATTATATATTTCAAATTACAAAGTACATATTGTTGAGTCTCTTTGTGTTCATTGGAGATGCTACTCTACTAAATTGCTTTTGGTTTGTTAACATGCCTTTCATTAAAGAGACTTTTTATACACTGAGTTGTAGTGTAATAATAATATCAACAATAGATTAATAAATATTCAAGATTAGAGTAAGATCATTAGGATCAACTTTCACTGTTTTGTGTAAGTTAGAATAGATGTCTCCCAATTAAGACTCTAGACATGGGATATTAATCTTATAATTCTGATTATCAGAATTTTCAATATACTTTACTTATTAATAACAACAAACTATCTTTCAGCGTATCAGTGTTTCCGTTAGATGCCATCCTGACGTAACTCACCATCACATCCTGGTGAAATACCATGTTGCTCACTAAAAAACATAATAGGAACAACACTTTTATCAACAATGGAATAGATAATTGCATTTGTTCTCTTGAGAATTACTGTTGGTTTATTTATATGGTATCCTTTCTAACAAAATTTGCATAAGTATACGAAATACATGTGATGATTTCTACTGTTATCTATAAAGGGTTTGAGGAAATATATCATGATAACAGATGAGCTTAGGGACAATGACATTTTCAACCACTTGAAGAGTTTCAATATTGTATTGCATAATTTCACTAAATGTATGAGTATGTTGAACTTTTTCTTCTGTAGTTTCAAGGCATTCCACTTTCCCACCACAGAGGAACATATGAGTTCAACGTAGTGACATAGTGCCTTTTAAGAGAAGCATATACCGCTAAGGAAGGCATCATATGATGTACTGTTTTGTGTCTTGTGTTTGCATAGGCACCTTAACAATGAACATGCATTGGATGACCGAAGCACTGCCCAATGTCGAGTGCAAATGCAGGTGGTACAACAGCTAGAAATACAGGTTTGTCAAATGCTCACTTAATGGACTTCTTTCTCAGAATCCTGGTGTGTTCATTCAAGTACTGAACAGATGCCGGGTCTTGTAGGCTACATCTAATTATCTCAGAAACAGTGACTGATTGAGAAATGTGGAATTTCAGGTTGTTTTTTACAATGGCAAGAACTGATAACTCAGGATGGATTGCTATACTACGAAGTAATTATCACTTAGGCCTGTATAACCTTTAGGCCACATTCTCTACATTTGGCTATTTCAAAACTGTCAGATTTATGTTTTAGCTCATACAGTTTGGACCAAATCCCCAACAAGGTAGGATTATATTACAAAGATGGTTTTTCCATGAATTCATCTTGATTCCCATTCCCCTCCCCGAGGATTTTATATTTTAGCAAAAAACTAGCCTTCAAAGTTTTATGTCTGTCACGCCCTGAAAGAGAACTTCCTTTCTGTTTCAAATGTATTTGTAATTTTAAAACTTACAAAAATTCTCACTATTTGTCTAGAATAATGATGTATATCACAGAGGTAATAAATAAATTATGTAAATGCAGCCGTTTTATGTTTAAAAACTTTTTCTGTTAATATTGAAACAGAATTTGGCCAAAAATAAAGAGAATTTTCAAAACTGATCAGAAAATAATTATATCTCACTTTGGTTATATTTTATAAACCCTTCAAGACTTCCTCTAATATTGTATCATAAAGATTATTTTTTTCTCAAACTAATACTTTGATCTAATTAAACAGGCATTTTTTCCTCACTCTTCACTACTTCTTAAATTGTTTCAAACTCAGTATTGTTGGTTTCTTCCAGAAAAAAAAAAACTAAAAAATATTTTCTTGTGAGTTGTAAAATTATCAAGGACACATAAAAGGCATCATCACTGTTGTAATATAAAAAGCTTTTTGTAAACCTGTTTACCATTTATGAAAGGTGGATAAAACATAAGAGTTCAGCTGATGATAGTCTGCAGTGTGACCAATTACGCCTCTCTCTCTTTTTTTTTTCTGCCGTGTCTGACTGATGGAAAAGTAAGGTCCGTCAGTTGTAATGAGACCCAGTGCAAGTGTAGATGCCGACTCCGTGGCAGAGTTCAGCGTTTCACACTGCCTGGTCTCTGTCACTCTATTGAATTAGATTGATGATGGCAGATTGCAGGGGGCACTAACTGGACCTCAGTGGGAATGCATGAAGTGTGTAGACAATCCTGGCAGGCACTTCGCTTTGAGAACCCTTCACCCCTTCACAGCTGTTGGCATTAGTCCATTGCTAACAGTGTCCACAGGACTTTAAAGAGACACCATGGGCCTTCTAATTTATGGTTTCGGTAACTTGTTACTGTCGAGGCAACTGTGACCTCAATTCTCTTATTGACAAAAAGATGAAGTGTTATTTGTTTTCTCTGACCTTTTAACATAAGGAAAGCTATAAAAGTTTCCCCCCCCCTCCATAGCTAAAGTTGCATTTCCTCCTAGATAAGTTCCTACTGACACAGACTTTTATATGCAGGAATCATTACTCTGAGACAAGCTCAATGATAAGATGTATCACTGCAATAAAATAGCTGTATCAGTCATTTCTAAAATGCTTCTGATCTCACTCTTTCTTAACAGCTTTCTAAAGAACGGGAACGTCTTCAAGCAATGATGACCCACTTGCACATGCGACCCTCAGAGCCCAAACCATCTCCCAAACCTGTAAGTGCATATTGCTTTATAAACAGTAAATAGCTCTACCGAGGTAACAGACTAAGAAAATGAACAATTTAGTGACAGTTAGAAAACAATGAGTGTGATGAAAAATATGGCAATAAAATGAAAGTAAAATGCAATCTCTTGTCAAATTGTATGTTTCTTTTAAAGTAATGCTATCTTTTACAAAATCTATCCAATCTACACCATGGGTGACACTAAACAAAGTACACCTATCAGTGCTCAAATCACTGCCTTGAGGCTGGAGCCAGAGAGAATATCTTTCTGTGATAGGTTTACAGATATTAAAAGGAAATCCACTTTGAGCCACCTGAAAAGCAGTAACAGTACCAATCATAAATAGGAAGGTATGTGGTGTGCCGACAAAGACTTAGATCAATCATAAGATACATATAAATAGACTTTTTTTATCAAATATTTTGTCAAAGTGTCATGGTACTTTTACGGTCAATTTTGTCCTATTTCTTTGGTGGTTATTTCAGTTAAGATGTATTTCACATATTGATATGCTTTACTGTATATTATACGTAATGTTAATTCAGAGAGCTCATCACAAAAGGGAAATGGGTGATTATGGAAAATAAAAACTGCAGTTTCCTTCAAGAATATATGAGGTTTAAGCTCCACCTGATAATATAGTCAGATACACAGACTGTGGAAAAGAATATACTTTGTTATCTCACCCAGCTAATGTTTGCACAGAAACTTAGAGTAATCAACTGGGTAACTCTAGTTTAATGAAAGTTTGTAGGATACTTTTTAATAAGGCCCCTGTATAGCCTGATGATTAGCGATTGCCAGCCTTGCTTCTTCCTCTGTTTTTGTGAAAAAGGACATTTGGTTTTGTATTGGGGAAGGTGACAGAAGACAGAGTGTATTGTCTGATTTTCTCCTGGTGTCTCAATATGTCTCACCAATTAATATTATTCAAAATTATCTTGTTGCATAGAGGCTGTATTTGATTAAACTCTGCTAAGGTATTTCTGCAAAGCCTTTCCTTTGTACTATATTTATCTGTAGGGCTCTGTAAACACATACTTCATAGAAAGCAAGAGACATGCCTTTTTATATCTGACATACAATTTTTTAATTTTAGAATGTTTGTGTTTTTTAATAAAAAAAAACTTGAGAATTTTTAATCTGTATATATAACTTTCTTTTCAATAAGATTTTCCCTCCTCATTCCTTCTATAGTATAATGTAGATAATCACAAGACAGAATAATTGTCTCATAAATCCATCAGGAATCTGCAGCTTGTTCTTTTCCAATTAATTATTCAATCAGTAAATTTTTAAAAACTCCAGCAGCATGGTTACATCTACACTAATAAAGAATTTTCAGCCTATAATCCAAAACAGAACCTGAATGAATAATGTAATTGAAGTATTACATTACATAAACCACACATGAAAGAATTGCTAATTGCGTTTGATGGTGGGCAATTAATACAGAATCTTAGATGAGCGATTTAAAATGAAACCACAGTTTAAAGTTCCCTTTGGAACTAGCGATATCTGAAGTGGGAAACTGTACTACTGGCCTCAAATTGGTTTGAAAGAAGAGTGGTCAATACTCACACCCCTCAAAAAAAACCCTAAAATTTATACACTGTACAAAAGAAGCTTCAAAATTGATATGATAGTAGAGATTTATGGTCTCATGTGCAGTGGCTCAGTTGAGACGGCCCACACATTTGATAAATATTAATAGCATGAATTTATTACCAAGGAGAAATGAGCTCTGTTGGTTCATCACTGCACCCTTAACAGCTATCAGTACATGAACACAAGGTGCAACCGCACTGTCTATTATATGACCCCATTTACTCTCTGAATGGTACTTCATTAAATGGTACCTTTTGGCCATGCTATGGATGGATGAAAATCAAAGTTATCAAGGCTGCGAGTCCTGAATAATGAGTTTCACCCAACCTTGACTATATTCAGATGAGCCAAGGTAGCTAAGTGCTCATCCTGGCTTTTACATGCTTGCCTTTAGTTAATAATAAATTCTATTTTATCAGTTAGTGATTGCACGCCTACAAACATGGTGTGCTTATTATTACAGGATGCAGAATAAGTTACCATAACATTGTAAACATGACTAGTTTGCATAGGAAAAGATGTACTTCTCCTGTTTTGATAACTTTTAATGTGCTCATAAAATGTAGGGTCCTGTCAAGTATTCATCAAGATGGATATCTCATTGGTCTGCAGTTTGGTATTTTTCTGGCTTCTGTATGTCCATTTTATTCTGGTTTACAATTCTAAGAGTGAATGTGTAATCATCCAGCTGAGGTTTGGATTTTTGCTTTTTAAATGTATGGGAAACTTTTTTTTGTTTGTTTTTGTTTTCTCCTCTTTGTATTTTTAACATACAGATGTGTAATGCTGCTGATGTGATCTAACTGTAACATTATGAAGTGTATGTCTTGGTGTTATTTTAAAATATCTTTAGAAACATCACACCCAGATGAATTTGAATCTTTCTGCATTTCTCAAACTATGCAGAGGTACTGTGGTACATCCTAGGGAAGCTTACACCAGTGCTTTGTAAATGTATTAAATGCAGCATTTAGTAGCATTATCTCAGCTTTTATTTATGTGCGTAACAAAGAATTCCCAGCCCAGTCTGCTGGCTTAGAGTACGAACAGAATAACAGTTTGTGGTTTATTGGGAACAGATGCACTTGGGGATGCCTTCAGGGTGCCAGTCGTTATTATTAGACTGCTAATGTGCTTCCTCTGGCTGCTGCCCAAGAAAGAAGAACAATTAGCTGGCATATGTTAATTTTTGTTTCCCTAACAAATCTCTCTACTGACTAAATGTGTAAAACAAATCCACAAAGAAAGATCAATCAATGCTGTACACATCATTTTCTCCCCATTAAAAAAAGGTTTATCTTAAGAAGTGTATTTGGGATTTTAAAAGGCAGGTGTTACTAAATTATATACAAAAGCTGAATATTCTCTATTTAGCCACTCAGCAGTTACTTTATGGAGAAGCAAAACAATTAAAATTAGTGTTCTTGCTTGGTCATATAGATTCCTGTATAAAATGAAAAGGCCTGTAGATTACCTCTTATGAACACCATTTGGATATATGGGAGAAATCTTCTGTGCTGCCCTGCGTAAAAATTTTGCTAATTGGATGCTATTTATGACAAAAGATGTGTGGTAAATATGACAGAGGTGATATGAGTTTTTTGATAATGAAGAACAGGGCCTTTCTGAGGGGAGTAATGAAGGGCACACTGTTAAACAGCTTGCATACATTCTCACCTTTTTCCTTTTTTCTACCCTGACACCCACTTTCCAGGGTACATCAGCATTAAGTGACACTGTAATCATAAATTGAAAATGATACTTCCAGAGGAATTGGCAAACTTGACATTTCATTATATTTGTTAACACATGCCACAAATGATTGTTAGTGAGGAAATTCCATTTCCCTCTCTCCATCTCCAATCAGATTTAATTTGAAAATTTTCAGCCTCCTCCGGCTAATTTGCAATTAAGACAATTTTGTTTGAATATGTAGTAATGTCATTACCATTCCACCAAATTAGCAAGGAGACTAAAGGTCAGTGTAAAATTTTCCAGCTGGCTGGAGCCTCTCAGCTGAGATTTGGGACTATGGAAAAAAAAAAAAATTCTGGCAGCAACAGAATAGCAACTTACTTTAAGTCCTATTCGTTAAAAACATTGCATCCTTCATTATTGCTGTTGTTGTTGCTCCACTAGGGGATAGACCTGTTTAACAACAGGGGCAGTCAATAATCAGCAACTGGCTCTTATTTAAGGAAATATACTTTCGCTGAAGTCTGGTAGGACAAGAAGGAGTTAGTCCTAAGTAACATTGCAGTAGATTATTAGATAACCTCTAACAGCATCCTCTAATTAGAGTTCTTATGATACAATTTCATCCTGTAATTAGTTGAGATTGGCTGCTTCCTTTTGCAGCTTATTAGTGGCAACACAGCTGTAGAAGTGAATCCACTCTCATTTGTCAAACCTTTTTAAGTCTTTTTCTCTTGTCTCTACCTTTTTCCTGCCCTTCTCTTGGGCCTTTGCAGCTAAATCTGGTGTCTAGTGTCACCATGTCGAAGAACATGTTGGAGACATCCCCACAGAGCTTACCTCAAACCCCTACCACACCAACGGCCCCAGTCACCCCGATTACCCAGGGACCCTCAGTAATCACCCCAGCCAGTGTGCCCAATGTGGGAGCCATACGAAGGCGACATTCAGACAAATACAACATTCCCATGTCATCAGGTAGGATATGAATGCTCAGTAGAGCGCTTTTACTTTGGGAGAGGAAAACTGTAGCTGAAGCAACTGTACATGAGCCATTCCAGAGCACATGGAAACGCAAGTCATGATTTATGGAGTGATAATTGTTTTATTCTTGGTAAATGCGAATAGGGGCGATTCCCTAAGCACATCATGATGAACTGTTCTGAATGGTTGTTCAGGAGAGAAAGCTCTCCCCATTAGAGACATTGAGAGATGTGTTGTTGGGGATAGCCCCATATTATCACCTCAATTCAATGAGATCCTTTGATCTCCGAGGGCCATCCAGCATCTGCGAGTGATGCAGTATGAGAAGAGCCCTTTAAAAGGACATGTATGAAGCACCGTTGCTTTATGCAAGACTGTTGGGGCTTTACAGGAATCAGTCTTTATCAGGGTGCTGTCCACGGGAAATCCTGCCACCGCTCCTAAGGCCTGTGAGCTACTTTGCTTAAGAAGCATCCTGAGAGGAAAAGTTCGCCTGGAACAAAAAATTCACCTTCCCTCCCTCTCTTCCCCTTCTTCCTGCTCCCCACCCCAGCTTCCATCCCCACCACGGGGCATCTGGATAATCACAGTCACACATTGTAACCATTATGATCCCAGAGCCCTCTTTTTACAAAAAGTGAAGTTATTTCCAACACGGGCGAGCTTGTGAGGGGGTTTGTGATTCCTTTGTTAGATGGCCACAGATGCTGAAGGATGATCCTGTTATACATTAAGAAGTATTAGAGGAGAAAAGCAAAGATTATGGCAGGGGGGCAAAAGTCCATGTAAGAACATGCCTAAACCACACGCTTAAAAGAGGACCTGGCTGTTGGAAAAAATCCTCAGGCCAGCTGGTCACACTGTTCCTGAAGGACCGAGAACAACTAGGGGACGCTTCATTTGCACTTCGCGTCAGAAATGGCCTTTTCCATATAATTCAATTCCACTGTCATGCTTTGTGCCTTCACTAGTCAGTGGCTTCCTCCCTGAATCGCTTTACCAATATTAGGGGAAAATATGAAAAATCAATTATATATGATGTGAGTTATTAGCAGAATTAACGCCTAGTTTTTATTTTCATAGAGATTGCCCCCAACTATGAATTTTATAAGAATGCAGATGTCAGACCTCCATTTACTTATGCAACTCTCATAAGGCAGGTAAGTAGAGGGAAAATTAACTTTGCCTGATTAAATTAAAATTCATTAATGCTTAAAGTAAGGCTTGGATGAGAAAGTGTCATCTAGTCTAGTTAGTAAACCATTATTTTATGTCACTATGTATCTTGTCTCATTTCAGGCTATCATGGAGTCATCTGACAGGCAGTTAACACTTAATGAAATTTACAGCTGGTTTACACGGACATTTGCTTACTTCAGGCGTAATGCAGCAACTTGGAAGGTAACTACTTTCCAGCAGTTTTAAGACGCCTCACACAGTTCCTTACAGATAGCACAAGGAACATTTATTTACATGACATAAGCAGATTAGTATCTGCTTCCCCTCTTTTTAACCTGCCTCTTGAATGGAATGAATTCCCTCTCTCAAAATGACAAGTGAAAGAATAATTTTGCCTCTGATATAGTTTTCTAATTTGGTGCAATTAATAGCTGAGGCTTGGCAGAGAAACGAGGGCCTGACACACTAATT
>NC_092498.1:42381096-42403596 GCF_047511675.1 Marmota flaviventris
ACTTGTATCAAAATTTTTTTCAGAATGGGACATGCTGTCCAGAGGGAGACACCTGCATGTCATCAGACAGCACTGTGGCCTCTAATAGAGGACAAAAGGCTGCTTTAAAAAAAGCTAGTGTTGCACCCACTGGTATTCCTGAAAGTGCCTTTCTTAGAATAATTTATGAGAAGACTTTTTTTTTTAAAGTGATTTTAGTGTCCCAAATACTTTTTACCTTCCAAAGCAAACTTGGTTATTTGTACACACCCTGCTTATTCCCAACCATGTATAGGCAGTGAAGCTGAGATGCTCACGACATGGTGGGATGTAAACATTCACTGTCTGGGAAGTTTGAATTTTATTCTGTTCTAGAGAACAAGACTGCCAAACTTAAGTCAGAAATATAATAGAGCACATTTTGTGCCTAATTAACTTCATGTAGCATTTACTTCCTCCCCCAAACCACTACTGCTTTATGCAAAGAGATGACTTTAATGTGTTTTATCTACTCTTGGCCCTTGAGTTTTGATTTCTGTAGTCAAGTATGTGCTAATTTCTGCATTCAAGAAATAGTTAATCCATTATGTTGTCATTTAATTAACTATGGTAATTTGTTATGTTAATTCATGGTGTTCTAGAAATTAACCATTAATTATTTCCTGATTACATCAAATTGGTAATTTGTTGTATATTTACATTTTTAAATTTTTATATGAATGCTTTTGATCTTGGAAGTGAAACCTCCAAGTAGCTAGAAATAAGTTTAAAGATTCTCAAGGTCATGTCCCCTTTGCCTGCATACCATAGTCTAAAGTTTCAGTTATTCCAGGACCATGTTGCTAGGTAGTGTGTGGAGACTTTTGTATTTGAAATGTATCACCTTATTTCTGTGGCCTTAATATATCCACTCTGGATGAGGATTGTGAAACAAGTCAGAACATATTTTTTAGCTGAGATTATTTATATACACATATTTTATATTTTAATTTATAAACCATCTGTATATATATTTTCTTCCAGAAGCCCAACCTTAGTAAAAAATATACCTACCAGTTTAGGCTATGGAGCAGCTCTTAATGCCAGTTTGCAGGTAATATCATTAAATGCACTCTTCCATTTGAATGTTTTGCTTTCTTGCTTTCTTTCTTTCTTTTTTTTTTTTTTTTTTTTGTTTGCATGCTTTGCATTTAGGTGGGCTTGTGATTGTTCTTAATAGTTTATCATCATCCAAATAAGTTGTAGTACCTAGTACTGTGAAAAGCACTGGTTCTAATTCAAGCTACTTTTGATGTGAAGAAGCAAGAAGGACACCCTGTGGCAAAATCTGGAACACTCGGTTTTCCTGCAAATGCTAGATTGATAGAAGCTTTTGCAAATGCATGTGGCTATGCATTAATATTTATCCAGGCTGTCATAAATGATTTCACATCATAGTGTTGGGGAACATGGTGCTTGTGGCAAAAACTTTAAAGTTTAATTATAATATATAATTTTTATGCAGAGAAGGCAAATGTCAGGACTTCTTTATTTTGAGTTAACTTCTGGTCATTTTTAAAAAGCAGAGCAACTGCTTATATTATCCTGGAGTATTTCACAACATGCAATGATTCAACATTTTATTATGTGGAAGGTTAAAACATGAGTGAGAAAGTTTGCTTCTAGAACTATTGTTTATATGTTCATATCACTCTTGATTTCTTTGCCACTGGTGGCCAATTAGGATTTTTTGTTTTTCCCATACATTTTATTTGAATACTTCTAAAAGAAGATATATGCTTTTAAAATTACTTTGAAGAGCATCTTAAAAGCTATCTTATACCCTCTCCATTTCACTAGGCTGCCTTGGCAGAGAGCAGTTTACCTTTGCTAAGTAACCCTGGATTGATCAATAATGCATCCAGTGGCCTCCTGCAGGCAGTCCATGAAGACCTCAATGGTTCCCTGGACCACATCGACAGCAATGGGAACAGCAGTCCGGGCTGCTCACCTCAGCCACACATGTAAGTTGGTAAACAGACTCCCTAAGGGGAAGAAAATGTATTCATATGCTTCTAAAATTTATTTTTTTTTCTAAAGTAAAAAAGTAAAAGTAAAAAAGTACAAGTTGAAGTGAAGGTAAATTGTATTGTGCTCATAAGATGAAAAAAATGTACCCAAATCAGCTTTAATACATCTTATAGATTCTCTCAAACATCCTGTATTATTGTTCTAGCAGTCCTCCACAAATTCTTACTACTAGTAACATTCTCTGGGCATAGTGTCTAAGATGAATCTATGTCTTATGGGTCATTATCACAGTTTGGTTTGTGTGGTGCAATAAGAATATTCATGATAGAATAAGTTATCATAATTTTTACTACTATTACAGGACTCTAAACCATTTATGAACTGTAGTCAAGACATAGCCCATTTTTATAAACCGTAAAATGCAAAGTTTAACTGTTACCCACAGTTTACATAGAAGCTAGTAAAGTGTAACTTTTTGCCTGTCTTATAAATCAGTGTAATTACATATTCAACTTTAATTACTGGTGCGTCTGTATTGGCAAGGTTTATATGTTATATTTTATGCAAGACTACGGTTCCTATTAATATTTAGCAGCTAACTATATCATTAATTACTCTAAAATCTTTCCCCTACCATCTTTTTAATGGAGCTGAGAGAGTGGAAGTATTAAAAATTGATGTATTGTGGATTTCAGAAATGTGTATGACACTTTTAAAAATGCCTGATCTTATTCAATAGTGTCAAGAATATCAGTTTCTTGTTTACTGAAAAGTACTGACCCTGGTAGATCTTGGAATTTCAGGGAAAAATATTAGAATCTGAATAATGAAATGTACACACCATTCAGTGGTCGGGATGAGTTGTAACTTATGTCCATATCTCCTACAATTAAGCATAATATAAGTCTAACTTCAAGTTCATGATGTAGGATTAGTCCTTTCTCTCACTGATATTTCCTTCCTCTTTGATTTATTTATTTATTTTTGCATTAAATATCTGGTCAAAGACACGAAAGAGAAATACAAAATATGATCTTTTCATGTGACCATTTAATATTGTTTTTGTTGACTTTTTAAAAACATTTTCATTCTATTTGACATATTAATGTCTCTAAGATCATATGCTTAATTGCTCTTTAGCACCTTTACTCTATCACCTTTGTGCAAAACACACTGTGAACCTTAATGTGTTTCATCAGGTTCCAAACCATTACTTTTCCAAAATGGAAAAATTTGTCTTTTGGAAGTGTCTTTAGATGTATTAAATAATACAAAAGAAGTAATAAAACTCGAAGTAAAAAGAACATGAATATATGCTCTTGAGAGTAGCAGTACTCTAAAACAAGGGAAGTGAGCAATCAGACAAAAGTTTTTATATCCCTGCTTTATCCTATCAGCCGTGCAGTGGGTAGCTGGAGGCCTTTTACTTTCAGCAGTTCTCCTGAGTATGCTAATGCTCACTCCCTGTACAAAATGCTAAAACAATAAAACTTTAAAGAGCAAACAAGAGTTAGATCCTGTTTTCCTCCTTTAGAAAAAGCCCTATTTCAGAGAAATGAAAGACATTTAAAATAGACATGTGCAGTAACCATGGTGCACCTCCCCTTGCTCCTGTGCAGTAGGCAGAGGTCGTGGCAAACCACATGCAGAAAATAAGTAAAGAAATACTTTCTTTAGGTAATTGTCCAGTGCTAGGAAGATTAAAATAAAAAATTAATGATTTAATAAAATAGTTTATTAAATACTATATTTTAAAACCTGAAATAATAATTGGGCTAAGTTATGGCATTGTTAGATTAGTAGTATTTTTCATTTGGCAATTGCTATTTCAGATTTTTCATTTTATTATTAATTTAATTAAACTTTAATCATGAAATATCTCAGAGAAATAATAGTATGTGTAAAACAATATATAAAAATTGTATATTTAATGCCTGATGTACTGCTGCTCTGGGTTTATAAAATTTAAATGTTCATAGTTAATACATCATACATTTTATGCTTATATGAGTTAGTGTATATGAAAAAAATGTTTATTTATATCTTCTGAAGATAAAAAGAAAGGTTTCTTGGCTCATTGGAAATAGATTTCAGAAAAGAAAATTAGAGAGAGCCCAAATCTTGTCTTGGTCTAAGTAACATAAATTAAAATCAAATTCTTAATTAACTTGCAAAATATTGAGTCAACATTCATTCTTTCACTCTGTTTCTGCTATTATCATTAACTTTTTGTATGTTAAGTGTCAAATATTTATGGAATATCAGTTCAGTGTTCTGTATCTTCATCTGTATAGTTTCAAGATGCTTGTACTTAAATAATCTTAAGCCATTTTGTGTGCATTATGAGGCAAAGAAAAAAATATTGATCAAATTCTCTGAGTTCAAATTAGTTGCATATAATTAAATACAGTTCAAAAGTACTTTGGAAATTAAACAGAAGTGAAAAACTGTGATGGAACATTTAAATAGCATATATTTATGTCCTGAAATGAAATCATGGTACATGTCTTACAGGATGTTTGTTCTACTGATAGAATTAAAAACATGGTCAATAGTCAGTAGTGATAGTCAATAAATAGTCATAGTCAATACTCTGTTGACTATGGTGGTTTCAGTGCATGGGCTCTGGTGCCAGATTGTCAGCATTCCAGTTCCAGATTCCTAATTTAATAGCTAAATAGAAGTGAGCAAGTTACTTAACCTTTCTTTCCTCTTACCAAAATGAGGTAAGTAGTAGAACTTACCTCATAAGATTCTTACAGATGAAATGAGTGCCTGGATAATACTAATTGCTCTTTGTGCCCCATGGTCCTGTGTTCCTAGGTGCTGACTTACGTTACTTCTTGTAATATGCCATTGTTACTACAAATGAAACTATAAACAGTACAAACATGTTTTGCGTTTAGTGTTTTAATATCTTTTCATGCAGTCCATAAATTTGTGGTCTGTTTTCTAGGTAATCCCTTTCCTTTCTACCTCCTCTTATAATTCAGGAAGTTAGCAGATTAATAGCAGTGAAACAATATGACAGAGGAATTTATAATAGGGAGCATATTACTCAGAGTCAGTAGATTAATGGATTTTTGAGATAAGAAAATGTTATCTGAAGTTGTAGGGAATGAACAGTTCAAACAGGGAGAACAGTCCTAACCCAGAATCAGGATTCATGATATGTGCCTAGAAAAGAGGGAGAAATAGGTTTTATAGAAATTGAAATGCATAAAGAGAAATAGATTTGAGAATACATGAAGGTGATGCCTGACTATGCACTCACATTTAGTCAGTGACTTAAATATCAAACCATGATGTTTTAGTTAATGAGTTTGTTAATGTTATGAACTTGAGTTTGATACAATGAAAGTTATACAATAAGAAATGTAATCATCTGAAATTGTACTGAAAGAGTCATGACTTAATAGAAGTTATGTATAGTAAGATATTCTGGATATTCTGGAGGAACTGGAAGCAGAAGATTAATACTTGCAGAATAGAGTATCTGGCTTAAGTCTAAGACTTGAAGTGGAAAACAGTTGAAACAAGAAGTGCTATGAAAAGAAATGCCAACTAAATAACTGACTTAAAGCTGGGGATAAAGGGGAAAATCATAGCCACTCTAAAAGCCTACAAAGAAACAGAGGACACACCAAGGAGAGGCTCAAAGAGGGAAAATAATGGGTTCAGAATTTTAACTGTGGAATCAAAGTACTTAAA
Organism: Marmota flaviventris; assembly: GCF_047511675.1. Classification (NCBI taxonomy): domain Eukaryota; kingdom Metazoa; phylum Chordata; class Mammalia; order Rodentia; family Sciuridae; genus Marmota; species Marmota flaviventris. The sequence goes on from NC_092498.1 coordinate 42,386,797, forward strand.
TATTCTTAGGTCTTAATATTCAGCTCCATTATAGTAAAATTCCACGTGGTTGAAAATGGACGTATACACCTGAGTTTGGTAGGAAAGATGTTATGAAGAATTAGGAACATTGAATCAAAGAGAACTAGTGCTTTTTATAAATTACTTTTGCAGAGCACGAGACTCTAGATTATCATCCAGATTTTACACTATATTTTAATACTTGCCTTTCATTTCAGTTTTTACTTTTACAGAGCCCTGAATGAAAGCTTTTGCTAAGCTTATGAATTTACTTTGTTGTATACTATTTGCCTTTCTTCCTTTTTTTTTTTTTATCTGCCTCTCCTCCACTTTTTTCTGTGTAAACTCCACCTTTTCTTACTATACTGGTCCTACTTCCAAAGAGGCTTTCAGAGTAATTTTTCTGTCAGGACCTGTACTTTGCTCCACAATTCCAGGAGACTTACTTGTTCCTTATACCATTATTTGGAATTAACACGTGTGTGTCTTGGCAAACAAGAATTCATCCATACCTGCATGCTCATTTTGCGGACATCCATAACTTAATGGTGTGTCCCTTAAGAACAGACAATGTTTTGGGCACACTATATTATATGAAAGCCCTAACACATTCTAGTATACTGAGTAAGCGTTCAATAAAGGTATGATACTGAATATGAAGAATCAAATTGGAGATGACAGTTAATTAGAAAGATTTTTAATTCACATAGTAAAGACCCACAAGAATAAAATCCATGATTCTCCCAGAATTTTGAAAAAGGAAGAACAAGGGAGATTTTTAGGAAAAACAACTAAACATAACGTCTGTCTCTTTTTAAATTTTTTTTATTTGTTCTTTTTAGTTATATATGACTGTGAATGTATTTTGACATACATACATGGAATATAACTTTCCATTTTAGTGGTTGTGTATGATATGGTCGTTTATTCATATATGAACACAGGGATATTATGTTCGATTCATTCTACTGTCTTTCGTATTCCCATTCCCCTCCCTCATAATGTTCTTCTTTATGAGAGACTAAGATATTTTTCTAGACATTGATACAATATGATTTTAAGTTTCAGTTTTAATTATTTAATTAATATGCATTCTGTAATTGTTCAAATTTATGTGAATAGGACTTAGCAGGTCCTCTGACTTCAGTTGTGATTATCCTACCAGACATTGTTAAATTTTATCCATTTCATTTAAAGTGAATTAAAAGAAAAAAAAGTTATTGAAATCTTTCAATACAAATGTCAGTTGAATGTTTAAGAGGATTTTAGGAAAAAGTTGGAAAGGGTAAATCCAGGTGGCATTGTATACATAGTAGTTTTTGAAACTTGTTTGACTCTTCAATCAGCTACTTGATGCTTCAAAATGAATACCTGATTTTTTTTTTAATCTTTATTTTCTGCTGCTCTTCAGAGTTGCAGAATTATTCATTTGTCTAAACTAAAGGAAACTTCTTTTAAGAATCTGAGCTGAGTATCATTGTAATTTACAACACTCCTCCCACTTGTACCTCTACACCTGTTATTCCCTATTGTCCATTTTTTTCAGAGTTCCTAAGAATAAGGATTAAAATTTCTTTCATTTTTCCTATTTTATGTAGACATTTACTTCTTTAAAAAGTATTTAAAGTTAGAATCCATGTTGTGTTTAGGTGGATATAATTTAAACTTATTTTCTTCTCCCATGTGTTAAGTGGGTGAAAATAGGAGAAAACATTTGGACTAGACCTGCAAAGTGAACTCACACTAAAACAATCAGTCCAGTCCCTTGCTCCTTCCTAATCTGAGGTTAAAAAGAGGAGTTTAATGATAAACCCACCATCTTCAGCTCAGCTCTGTTTCTTTTTATGAAGCAATGGTTTCTCCTCACTCTCAGTAAGTTGGCTCAGGTTTGCCTTCTTACATCGCTTGTAAAATGTTAAATGAGATTCTCATTTTATATTTCCAAATTTTGTTTCTAGAGATCAAAATGAATGTTCTTCCAAGCTGGTTTTGTATTGAGGCCTTTGCGCACAGAGCCTCCCATTGGCATGCTGTCCTCCTTCTGATTATTAGAGTCTCCTACTGTTGAGCTTTTAGATCGTCTCTTATGTGTCATTCCCTAAGCCTCCATGTCATTTCAGAGTTCTACTTGCTAAATATTCTATATGAGTTACAAGTGATGATTATTTTTTTCTTATTATTAAGGCAAATAGTTAAAGTCTGAGTTGATGATCTTCTATAGAGAATGTTATGATGCTGTGTGTAAGAGTAGAAGGTAAATTTGTTGGGTCCTTAGAAGCCAAATCTTTAGGGTAAGGAAATAAAAGGCATCATAGAAAAGGAGTAGTGTAGTACTTTTTCAGTATTGCAATCGAGATAATATCTATCATCGATTTGATCAGTCTGTTGAAGGCATGTTCTACAGGCCCACAAACTTTCTGTATACCACATGTCCCAGGCATCTTGGCAATATCCTTTGCTTCTTGAGTGTCTCAGTAGCAAAGTAATTCCAAAATTATGCTTTAACCTCTCTGGTCAATAATAGTCTGCCCCCAAAGGCAGCTAAAAGTGACTATGAGACTCTATTTTTGTAAAATAGGACTGAAAATCTAAACTGTGAATTGTCATAAAACATAGTGAAAATAAAATATAATATTACCTTTCTTGCTTCGAATCTCATTGACTGCCTTAAAATTTAAATTGCTGTTTGCAGGCACATGTAGAATTTGCAGATCCTACACCTTTGGTTGGTGATATTTTATATAAAATCCCTACAGATCTTAGATCTCTCTCTGTGGACAAAAGCATTAGAAATTGGCGTGGCTCTGTGTTTCAGAGGAAAGCAGTTGAAAGTGACTGACAACTTGAGCAAGTGGAATGCTCTCTCTCTTATTGTTTTCATTCCTGTTAAGCCTGTACTATTTTTGCTGATGTTTTGGATCATTATGTGGCGTTATGAAGTTCTAAACATAAAAGCAGTCTTTGGCCTCACATATGTTGTCACAGATTTTCTCATTAACACTTTTCCAGTTACCTTTAATTTCTTTTTTTTTTTCTCCCCCTAACCTTTCTGGGCCTTTTATAATTTTTCTTCTGATTTAATTCCATTTTTATTTAATCTCTAAACTTTTTCATTAACTTTGCTAGTTAGCTTTGAGATCGCTTTGCAAAGTGATTGTACAGAGCTTACGATGATGCTAGCTCTTTATCGTCTCGTCCCTTTTTTAAAGTGCTACAAGTGTGGATCAGTAGCTGCTGTTCTTTTTTACATTATTCCAGTCCCCATATGTGGCACTTACAACTCATTCTAGTTCCTCTTAATAAAAAGATCCTCCCAGAGGTACAGTACCTTCAGCTAAAATGTGTTATATCCCCACCGTGCCAATTGTAGAAATTTGTGGGTTCCTATAGGGTTTTGAAGGATTTTTATAGAACTATACAGATGCTATGTGACATCCGTGGTGTGAAATCCCACAATTTAGGCAAAGTGTGTCAGACAACTTTAGCTGACAGTATTGTAGCTCACTGCTTCTGTTTTATATCTAAAGAAGCTACTTTGTTAGAACATACATCTTCATTTACACTGACATTAGTTGAGCCTTAGAAATTTCCTTCCTCTGAGGGTCAAAGCATAGTTTGACTAAATTGTTAAAGAATGAATATTGTATTCATTTTTCTACTTCTGTGGATATTTTACATATGCATATGGAATTTTGACTTCAGCTTTTGAGACAGGGCTTGAGAAGTGGACATATATTTGACAACTTTGGCAGGATTTCAAGTTTACCATTCATTATACTTGAACATTTTGACACCAGTAAACACAGTAAGCACAGGATTTGTAAGTATTCCATAAGTAGCTTCTATCATTAGGATATAATTAATTTACCTAAGCATTAGTATAATTTATATAGGCAACAGATGATCAACTGGCTTAACATAACTTGTGAAAATTTACATTCTTTACTTTAGTCTTCATCTTTGAAGACCAAAAATGGAGTGATATCCCCAAGACACTTAAAGGCATAAGATTAGGAATCATGGGTCACATAATATTATCTTACTACAGATAAAATTATGCTTGCAAAAGTGAATCTAAGACCACTTTTGTTAATTAGCAAACCAGAGAAGGGGGTAATGCACTAGATTTAGATTAACAGGTATATATTGTTTTTACTTCCAACTCCATTCTCATATTTAGAACTAAGACCACTTTTGTTAATTAGCAAACCAGAGAAGGGGGTAATGCACTAGATTTAGATTAACAGGTATATATTGTTTTTACTTCCAACTCCATTCTCATATTTAGAACTGAGTTAACCAGGCATAGTTCAGGAGAAAACTACAATTTGAATCAGTCCTGTGATTTCATCTGAGCAAAGTAATCCAACAGAAGAGCCAGTCTCAGAGTTAGATAGACGTAGTACATGAACCATACATAACTGGTAGAAAATAGTCTCTATAAAGATATCCCACGAGAGAGCTTCACCAAGAGCCAGCTGTGAGTGGGCAGTGTCTAACTGGGGCAGGGTGGTAAGTAGTCACAGGTAACAGTACAGAAGAATAGATGAGCCACATCCGAGAGGGATAGGTGTAGCATAGAGACCAATTTAGGACATTGAGAGGAAGATCTTCAAGTTGTCAAACAGAATTAGACAGACACTGGGACATATACCCATCCCATTACTGACTGAAACTTGGTCCAAGGAACAAGGCAGAAACACAATGAGGCAGAATATGGAATGGTACCAATTGTACTAAGTGAACAATAAGCTTGAGTCTGAGATTGTGAGCAATACATTTGCACTCATTAATGATCAAAGTAGTTGCATTTTTGTTTTTAATCCATTATAGCTGTTTTGGTCACAGCTATCAATTTTATAAACTCCAAAAGTATGGTAAATTTTAAAGAATTTTCTTGTGTTTTAATCTTTTTTAATTGATGCTGCAGCAAAACTGTCTGAAATCATTTGGCAGTAAACTCTTAAATCGTGTAAAATCCAATTGTTAAACAGTGTTGCATAAATTTGAATAAATTTCAATATAATGTTGAAAGCAAGTTCAGGAAGTTAGAAAAATTTTGTTATAGATTATATGCATGCAATTACAAAATGATGTTATATAACCTTAACCCACATTTATGTTATATTTCTTAGAATTTTTGTCAACTTTAAGTGAAATTTTGAAACTCTACTTCAGAGTCCAATCTATAAGATGTTAGAATTATAAACTGTATCATTAAGAATGAAATATGAGTTGGGCATGGTGACACATGCTTGTAATCTCAGCAGCTCCAGAGGCTGAGATAGGAGGACAGGGAGTTCAAAGTCAGCCTTAGCAAAAGTGAGGTGCTAAGCAACTCAGTGAGACCGTGTCTCTAAACAAAATACAAAATAGGGCTGGGGATGTGGTTCTGTGTGTGAGTGCCCCTGAGTTTAATCCCCAGTAGACCCCCCACTCCAAAAATATATGAAATATGGGCCAAATTTAGTGGCTCATGCCTGTAATCCCAAGTACTCTGAGAATGTTGAGGCAGGAGGATCACAAATTCATGGCTAGCCTGGGAAGCTTAGTGAGAACAAGTCTTAAAAAATAAAATGAAATAAAGTAAAATAAAATAAAGAACTCTGCAGATGTGACTCAGTGGTATAACCTCATGTGTTCAATCACTAGTATTGCAAAAAACAAGAATGGCAATATTAATTAGAAAGGAAAGGGAAGTTTTTGTTATAAGTATGTGAAAATAATATCCCTTTGCAATAAAAAACTAAATGGCTGCACTTTTTTTTTTTTAAAAAAAAAAAGCTAGAATATAGGAGAATAAGATTTACTAAATATAATAGGATTGATGTTGCATCCTGGTTTTAAAGTGAAAATTAAAATTTATTTTTCTGTGTATTTCTAGCCAGGGAGAAAAGGTATGGGGAATTTAGTAGGGCATTTTCTACTGCTACCCTGGAAAAAGCAAACCACACATGCACAGATGGAATAAGGTATTGTCCGCTCACTCCAAGATGTGAACCATCTTTTCATGGTTCCCCATTTCTTCAAGAAGGAGTATTTTCCTTTTCATCAAAGGATAAGAGGAAGAATTTTGTTTCTGTAGAACTGGAATGAAGATCCTGACCACCGTCCTGGTGGTAGCAGTTCTGTTATATTCATTCAGCTTAGCACTAAGATCAATACATCCAACACCAGCATTTTTGTGTCGGATGTATTTTAATCTGCAAAAGAAAGAACTTGAGAGATAAGAATGTGGGGGAAAACTTGAACTATGTTAATATGGATCTAGTTGATAAAATGAACACTAGTTTTTCATTCCTGGCTGTTTATAATTATATCTTTATTCGATTCTAAAAAGAATTAAATATTTCCCCCATATGCTTAAATTTATACTGTAAAATCTAAATTTTAGTAGGAAACTCTGAGTTCTCATTTCACCAGAATAAAATCTTAAATAGCATGATATAATTTCTTCAAAACCTTTTAAATACCTTAAATTATTCACATTAGCCTAAGATCAGTTCGCATTTAAAAAAAAATAACAAAATGTTTTCTTTTGAAAGTTAGCTTTTCTATTTAAAACCTTAATATCACTATTATTATTAGCTTACTTCTGTGATGTGTTAAGTAAACTAAAATCTTCCTAAACAGAAGAACAAAATTTTCCTCTAGAAAATACATAGGTTTTAAGAAACACAAATTGTTTCTCATTTTATCCTGACTTCATACAAATGGGGGATAACTATAAACTTGCCATTTTTATGAATTTACCATCAAATTTTAAATATAATTATATAATTTCCTTTTAGTTTATAAAAGGAAATGAGTGAAATTGAATATCTACAATCTCCATTTTTCATATGATCTTTAAATGATGAACGTCAATTATTTTTACCAATTCTCCTATGAAACTTCATCTTAAAAAAACAAACAAACAAACAAAAAAAAAACCCACTTAAACTGCTTTTTCTCTTTGCCATGATTATGTCTTCCAAGGTATCAGTGACTAGCAGTTATTTATGCAAAGGAAACAGAATGACAGCTGAGATTCATGAAAATAAATCTTTCTATCCTAAAGAATTCTGTGCTCGTATTCTGGAATTCTTTTTATATTTTCAAAACAATACTTATGGAGTAAACATGAGGGTTTTGCCATTGAACAAATAGAAGTAATTGAATGGAACTATATTCAAATGTATATGAAATTGAGACTCAAAATGTTCATAATATACATTGATTATTTTAAATGCTTAGATGACAATAGTTATTATCATTCAACAGCCTGGTGCCAAGTACTAAATTAAAAATGTGGATAGTTAATTAAAAGAAAATCTCATCTTGTCCTGGAATTTCCTTTTAACTATAAAAATGTTGATATAATTTTGTGAAATAGTGAAGACCTATGAAAATCAATGAAAGCATATGCCCATAGCAATACTCAGTCTATTTTGATATTTTGAAACAATATGATATAAATAAGAGAAAAAGGAGAATTTGTATGACTATGAGCATTTTGTTTTGGACTTAATATATACAGTGCAAGTTAAAGGTAAAAAATACAAACTAAATTTAGTAGATGTAAGGATCGAGACAATTTAAAATCAAGTAAAAATTCTATGTAGTAAACTGGGTGGGCAATAAGATATGTGGTTTACAGCTTACATGTACTTCACTACATTCAGTAACTTTCTTGGAGTACCATATGCATAAATTCATTTTACTGGATTCAGATTGCTGAATTGGGACAAATAACATCCAGTCAGCTTTTGTAATAATATTAAGGCATCAGAGCCCTAATGCTGTTTTCAAGTATACCATTTTGAGTATTGAGGAATAGCATATTTTATAACAGTGATCTATAGTTGCTGATAGAAGTATGTTCTATCCTTCTGGTGTGCTAGGAAGAGGAAAAGGTTAAAAATTATCTGTGTAGGAATTTTAAATAGATGTATGATATTTCTTTATAAAAAAGAGGTTTATTGATATTTTAAGAGGTATACTATGTTAAATGTTCTGTAAATGTCCTCAAATAAATAGAATTATATGAAGAAAGGGTATAAGGTTTTATGAGTGAACCACATAAAAGCATTCCTACTGTAAGCTAACATTTAGTTTTGACTTGTCTTTGATAAAACTAACTTTACATTGCTTGAAATTGCCCATATTGTAGACATGGTCCATAAATTATAAGTTTTTATTTATAGCATTTGTTGACATCTGTCATAAAATTAAAGACTTGAAATTTTTATCCTTAGTTTTATAGTATTCTCCATGCCCCTTCCCCCCAAGTCCTGGGGATTGAACCCAGTAGTTTGCACATATTAGATAAGTATTCTGCCACTGAGTTACATCCTGAGCCCTAGCTTCACTGTATTAATAAACATCACATTTCTAAATAGGCCTGATCAAATTTGCATTGTACCATTGAGTTCCCCATAAATGATGACAATATATAAATATTTTATTTTATTTTATTTTTTATTGCAGTGCCAGAGATTGAATCCAGAGTCTTATGCAAATATAAATATTTTAATCCTCATATTTGATAATATCTAAGTAAGAAAAGAGGAGAACACACTGTTGCAATTCTATAATCTAATATCTATTGACTTATATGTATTTTGTTCATCTCTGTTTGGGAAAACTTGTTTTATAATATTTTCTTATTCCAAAGAAAAACAGCAATAGTTTTTATAGGACCTTTTATTTAGTCTTAAGTAAGGAGAAAGTGGATACAATTTACATTACTTCAGGGGATTTACTGTGTGACCACAATCTAAAAAGATAAACTTTCCCATTGTAATTCGACACTTTGCTTTAGGGTGCAGGCAGACATTAACATTTCTTCTGCCTTCATTGATGCCTTAGGTCCTTATAAATTTCACAACAAAAGAAGCAACACATTTCTTGAGGCAATAAATCAGTGTATTAATGTAGCTAGTCCTCTGCAGTTTGGGCAGAGGACTAGCTACATTACAGTACATACTGTTACTGAGGATGGCAATAAATAAAACTGAAAGATTAACTGGAATATAAATTTCAACAGTCATTTGTTGAATAAACATATATAGAGAACCTACTATGTGCAACATACTCTACTAGATACCATGGTAGATGATCTGTACATATACAGAGGTTATAATCTCATAGAGGGATAAATACATGGTAATGGTAGAAACCAAACCAAAGGGGTGCAAAGAGTTGCAAACAGATAGCAAAATAAAAAATGTAAGTGTGCACATGCACACAGGGAATCAAAACAATTTCATGAAGGGTATGACTTTTGGGAAGGCTGAATATGAAACAATTTTTAATTGAACTTCATGAAATTCCTGTATTTGATATTGTTTTTTTGCCCATAAAAACAGAAAATCTTAAGTGTTTCAACCTAGTACAAGGCAGAGACGAGGAAAGAGAAGACGGAGTGAGAGGATATGAGCCAAGGTGACAAAAGCAGGATCTCATTCAGAAGCATTCAGACAAGAGCTAATAGCTCCTAGAGAGGAATTCCTGCAGGAGGAGATTGTGTGGGAGTTTGGAAACCACATATTGAAGTTGATTAATCTTCAAATTAATGTTGTAGAAGAACGTCTAAAAACTTCACCATTTATTTAGAAATGCTTAGCAAGACTCAAGGGTGTATGTTACCTACTTTGAAAAAGCTTACTTCTTACCAAGCCCTGGTGTGTTATTGCACAGCAGGGTGATTATAGATAATGATAACATACTGTATATTTCAAAAAGCTGAAAGAAAGGATTTTGAATGTGTTCACCATAAAGAAATGGTAAATGAGCAGATAGACATGTTTAACCTGTTTTAAATGTTACACAATGTATGCATGTATTGGAACATCACGTTATTCCATAAATACATAATTTTATGTCTTTATCAGTTAAAATATATTTAACTTTAATCTTAAAAAATTAAAAAATGAAATAAAAAGGCTTACTTCTCTTTTGTTAGTCTTCTCTGGAAATGGATTTTTTTTTTTTTTTTTTTTTAGAAAATAGCAGCACTTTTAGATTGCTTTCTCTGAATTGTGTTTTAAAATATATTTTTCTTTAAAATGACAGAGGAACACAGGCTAAAAATTACAAGTAAATAAAATTTCCAGAGACCAATTATCAATATTCTTTTGATTGTCACCACTACTAGTATCTGGTGAAATTCATTTTCAGTATCTTCCTATCTTCACTTCCTAATATACAAGCTTTCTAATATTTGCTCCGCTATCTCCTTGAATGATTAAAGATAACAAATATGAAAATTGATCAAAATTGCTTAAGAGTTCTGAAAAATCATGAAGTTTTAAATTTCATTATTTTTGATCTGGATATAGGACCTCCTGTCTCCTTGAATATAAAAAGGAAGTATTTCACGTGCATATAAATTTAAGAGCAGTAAATTGAAGAGCCTTTTACTCCTCAGCCTCTATCTAACTTCTCCCTTCTCCCACATTTCTACTCCTGCTGCCTGGCGCAGCCTTCATTACCTTGCTGTGCTTTCTAGTACCCTCCCAACCACTTTCACTTTTTTTCACTTTTCCACGCTTGGTTTTTACACTTTGCAAAATAATCCTCTTGCATCTTCTGTCTTTTCATTCCCCAGTTCAGAAGCTATCGATAGCCCTTCAGCTGAAAGAGAATAAATGTATACTTGGTAAAATGCAGCTCACGACTGTTCATCTGCTGACTTTGTTTCCCTTCACTTTTGTTGTTGTTGTTGCTTACCAAACTTCTTTCCCCTTGACCCCCATGCACTCTCAGGGTTCCCAAAACACATCTAAGAGTTGCCACTTCTCCCATTTCCACTCAAAATGTCCTTTCTCTCCTGTAGTGATGATTTCCTGCATTTACAAGCTTACCTGAAGTAGCACCTCCCTCCATACAACGTTTGTGAACCACAGAGTCAGAATTTATCTCCCCTTTCCACTTTCTCTACTACAGCATCAGTCTGTTTGTCTTGTATCAGAGTCACTTGTGTGTACGTTTTCCCCTATTACATTAAAAACTGTGAGAACAGGAACCATTGTCCATATTTGCCCTCACCCAGTGATTTTCACATCCTGTCTATTGGATAGGATGGAATTATTTTTTTTTCCTTTCACTTCTAACAAAAAGTAACTTTTATCTTTATAGGAGTACTTCCATTTCAGTTACTGACTTCGTACTTCTGTCGGGAGATAATAACAGACATTATGTCTCCATCACTAAATGCGTCTTTTCCTACAATCATTTAGAGAAGTTCAAAGCATCTTTCTAATTGTCCCAAATATAAATTATATCAGATTAGGAGGTGGCTATGCACCTTTGAGCAGGAAGCATAAATTATTTCTTTTCTCAAGTAAATAGGTCACACAAAAAAGGAATAGAAAAGGATTAGAAGTTGAATTTAAAGTTTCCTTGTTCATGGACATAATCATTTTTAGAGCATTCACAATGAATTACTGTATTCCATTTTGAAGAAATATCCGTGATTTACTGAAATGTATAAAGTAATTTTAAAAGAAAAATTGAACACTGATATTCACTTAAAGAAATGTGACATATTTACCAAGTTTGAAAGAACTACTGAAGTTGTCACTGAGGTAGATCTATTTATCTTCCACCTGTGCCTGTCTGTGCAGTGTGTCCTCTTGTGAAGTCTGTGCTCTCATGTCTGTCATGATAAAAATACCTGGCATACAGTATGTGCCCAGTAAATAAATAAGTGGCTGGGGAGATCATCTAGTCCAGAACCGTCACACTCCTGCCTTGAGATAAATAAAGATAGGCTTACTTAAGGTTCTTTATTCAAAAATGTCAAAGATAAGACAGTAAAAATCCATTAATCCAGTTAGTTCTTTTCTATGTATTAAGTTTTTTCTTTCTTTCTTTCTTTTAAGTCTTTAAACTGAGTCATTCAAATGTTATCATCCGATTTCATTCCTGAAACAACTAATTCTATTTGTTGGAGGCAGCTGTTGCTTTGTTTACTATTAAGGGCTCCAACAAGTTTAGTGGGCAGACCCCTCTGTCCTGAAGCTGAAGGCAGTAGTGCAGAATTTCCACATCAGCAGGGAAATGACATGATGTGTGTCTGCACCGTCCCAGAGAGATGTGTCCACCTAAAGTTGCTATTGCCTGCCTTTTAGGAATTCCATTAGGATAATACATGTATTTTAATGCTGTTGTAGCATTGAGATTCTTAGAGACAAATAACCTCTCCCAGTGGTTAACTCCTCCTCTATCATTTAATTGCTACTTCTCCTAAGACACTTATAGCTGGCAAAATTGTTGTTTACTGAGCACTTATCTCTCCCGTACTAAACTAAAAGTTCTCTGGTAGTATTAAAAATTCAAGGTATTTTTGTATAAGAGATACTTTTTAGTAAAAAGTAAATAACATTTTTTTTTTGTAAAATTGATGATTGGTAGAGAAGATAGTGGTAATATGTTATTGTTTTTTCTTGTCAAAATGAGATCAATGCTTTACTTTTTACCTCATTTTTTTTTTGCATTGATGCTTTTTTTACATCATTGGATTGATGTATTTTACATTGATTTTCTTAACAAATGTGTATTATCAGAACTTCATAAGCCCTGATACACATAATAAATATGATGCAACCTTGGGCCATTCAGTGCATGTATGTTAATGATTTTAAAGACAAGCTATTGATGAGGCCCCAGATGGATGACCCAGGAGAATAAATGTGGACATTCTGTATACAAAGACTTTCAGTGATTGCCCTTCCACTTTGAAATTTACTTTCTGTGTGACTTTAAAATTATTTGAGAAATGACCTGAGCTTTTGGCTTAGTGTTTTAGTAATCAGGCATGTGCTGATAAATAATCCCTTTATCAATAGTACTATGTTGTGTTATTTTGTTTCTTTTATTACTATTACCTTAAATATTCTTTTAAGGAGATCTAGCTAAGTCTTACTTTATGCTAACACATAATATCTGCGGTGTGGAACATAGTCTTTGTTTTGACTTTTCTGATGATAAAATCTCATTTTGGGGAGAGGGACTAAAATACTTTAGAGCAACCTAAGTTGTTCATACACTGTTTCAAAATTTATTCACGTATTTATACCACATCTTATTCCACAGAAGATATGAGCTTATAATTATATTACTATATAATTATATCATTGTGTGAGGTTATAAACGATCACGTATGACACAGGCACTATAATTGTTGTGTGTGTTTATGACCTTTTATCCCTCATCACAGTTGTGGAAGGTAGATTTTTTTTTTACCATGCTCTATGAATAAATAAATGGGGAACAGAGAGGTAAATAAGCTTACCAAGATTGCACAGCTAGTAGGAAAAGAGTCCAGAGCTTCAAACCCAAGCATTTCATCCTCAAAACCCACTGTGTCTTAAATGTTATATTCTTAATTGCTTAACCACTGCTTCATGACTAAAGATTATTAATGAGGTAACCAAATATTCAGGATTACTTTTTGCTACACTTACAAGTTAATAAAAATACTAACTACATAAAATTTATTGTGCTAAATTATACTGTTATCATTAAAAACCTTTTGATAATTCTGAGAAGAGGATCTACATAATGAAGAATTGGTGAGCCTGGAAGAGAGAGAGTCTATTTAGAGCCTGGAAGAGAGAGAGTCTATTTAAGGCAATTCTTTTATTTTGTTAAAACTGATAGGGATTTTTCTATGATGGGAGCATTTTTTTTTTCCTAGCAGAAAACATGATTACCCTGTAGTGATAATAATGCATGGTATCTTGAAGAATTTGGAAAAAAATGACACTATAGACAATGTTTTCTTAAGGAATTAATTACATGACTATCAAATCCTGTATTGGGGGCAAGAAGAGAAAGACATTGCTAATTGTCAAAAAAGAGACTAATTCTCTATTCACCCTGTAATCCACAAAAGATCTGCAGTTTCACTGTATTCCATTTCTTCTAAATTGGCATATAATATGCAAATTAAAACATGGAACACTTTGAGTCCCTCAAGTGAGAGAACTGATAATATGAAATGATAACACACTAATAGCATGAGAAAATCATAATAAAATTATATGTTTGTTGAAAAGAAAGTCACCAATCAATAAGATAGATACTGTAACTTTTTAAAAATATATATTTTTTAGTTGTTGATGGACCTTTATTTTATTTATTTGTATGTGGTGCTGAGAATCGAACCCAGTGCCTCATGCATGCTAGGCAAGCTCGCTAACACTGAGCTACAACTCAGTGTTACTGTTACTTCTAAGAAGTTTTATTCTCTGCGATTCTCAACTCTCTCTTGTGACTTTCTATTTCTTTTTAGACATCATATTGGTGGTCAGATCTTTTAACTATTGAGCATTGGTAATTGTTGACTTTGGTTTAGTTTATTTTAGTAGCTGTAAGGGAAAATGTTTGCTTGCCCCCTTTCATCTATGATATCTTCTTCACCGATTCTGAATGGAGAGTACTACAAAAATACTAAATTCTGGGGAGAAATTTTCTCTTTTAGAGTTAGTACAATTGAGGCTCTAAATGACTTGATAGTACATAATATATGCAGTCAACCTGAATTGACTGCTTGCTGTACGTGGAGGTGTCCTGAACTGTAAAGGTCATAATCTAGTCAGCACAACAGGATGCACCTACCAGAGGAAAAGCTGAGTGAGGAAAGTACAGCAGTGTGGGACAGAAGGCACAGCAAGGTTGCAGGAAGTGCTCTGAGGCCAGCACCTATGCACATCCAGGCTTTGCCTACCTTCAGACACTTGGAGCGTCACTAGTTTTCTGATCTGCAAAACAGGAATGTGGAATAAAAGTCTTTATCTTTGAGACATTTTTAGGATTCAAAGTTTCTGTTGTTTTGAGTCCAGAATGATCAGTAAAAAAAATGCACTAGAGGTTCCAAGTAGAAGATCAGAACAAGTTGGGCAGGTCAAAGTGTTTGGGAGTCAGTATTTATGAATTGGCCCTAAATAGTAGATAGAGTGTGAATATGTAGGATAGAGGGTAGCGGGAAATGCTGAGGCCTGTATGTATATATGTGCAGAGTCAATAGCAGAAACACCAAGTCAGCATGAAAAATGGTTTGTAATAGGAATTGAGCACAATGTTTTGAGGATGGTGATTTGAGTCTGGAATGGAAGTTATTATTCAGAAATACTGTTGGGCATAGGTGAGTCAAGGCCAGGAATTGAGAATGGCTGAAGTGTATTGTCTTAATTCTGTCTCAATCCCCTAAGTCTACCATATTTTAGTACTGGGCATGAAATAAGATGAAATGAAGCCCTTGCATATTAAAATTTCCTGATAATACAACGGAACATACCCTTATAGTTATCCTTTTAGAAAAATTGTTCTCTAGATGCTTTTGTTTTCACAGTACACCTCACTTTTATTCCTCTTTATTATGAACTTGAAACTTTCCTACAAGGTTCTTTATCACAATAAAACTCAGAAACGTAAACTGAGAAAAACCAGATAAACATGATATTACATATGGAGATAGAACAGGAGATTATGAAACAGAATAGAGGGACTGCGTAAGTTCTTTCAAAGTTTTAATGGTACTAAGACACACAGACCACTGCATAAGAGGTCAAATCTTTAGCTAGAATTAAAGGATGCCCCAAATCATGTAAAGTGGCTTGAGAGCCACCCACTAGAACTGTGCTCAACATCTATGTATACATCTTAACAGTTGCTCAATATCTGTTTAGAAATAGAAATATTCAGCTATTTAATTTTAAAAGTTTTAAATATTCACAGGTCATTCGTGAGACTTACTTAGAAAAAGGTAATGTTATATTAACCTTAGGAGTTTATTCTAATTATTTCCAGTACTTAGAGTTTAGCTTTCACTAAAATGTTCTGAATTCCAAATTGAACTGGGAAAATCTAAAATTATCAATTCAACTTATAACTATTATTAAATCAAAATGTCATTTTTTATAAAAGTCATTAAATGAATATGAACTTTCTCAAGTAATCTCATTAGAACATTTCATTTGTATATTTTAGAGGGTACTTTGGGAATATTAACATTGGATTTAATAAATGTTTAAAATTCTAGACGTGTCTACATGATACTGTAATAACTATTTGGCTCATCAGTCCTTTTACTCAAAGTATTGGCTGGTTCAGTGAAACATTTAGTCAAAGTGGTTTTTGAGTTCAGCCAGTAATTTTTTTTTTCAGTCACCACAGTTGCAGTTGTGTTTAAAACAGTCCTTGCAATCAGCTTTTACTGCTCAAGGCCTTTGCCACGCTGAAGTCACTTTTGGTGCACGTGTGGCACACTCGCACACACAGATCTTATCCTTTCCCAGTGGCACACGTTTGCCTACCTACACATTTTGAATTTCAACTAAGGTGTCTTTTACTGAGATCAAACTGTTTATTAATCACACACGATAGTATCATCACATTGGTCATGTGCGTACAGCGCTCTATAAGGTATTCTTTAATTCATAACATTAATTATTACAGGAACTTTGGTTTTACTTTATAATTTGTCATACAGGACAATAAATAGTGCTTTGGAGACTTCAAACTACAATCATTTTCCTTACATCAGTAGTACAATGCTGTAGATTTAATACAACTTTTTTTGACACGTAAAATGTAAGCACCGTAACTTCAGTTTCATTAAATGTCCATGACAAACTCTCTTCTTGGCTTTTTATTTGTATTGGCGACAATATAATTTCATGATTTACCCCACAGTGTGCAATAATGGCCCTATAATGGCCACTTCCCATAGTCTCTAACCTATCCCTAGGGAGTAATCTGTACAGAGAATTGAGAGATTAAAGCTGATAGTCACTTGATACATTTGGGACA